>NC_051154.1:147273373-147471006 GCF_013339745.2 Dermacentor silvarum
CGCTTGCCGTGTTAAATGCAGCACAAGCAAAACAGAGAAACGTGTAAAAGAAAAGCAAACAAGGTGTTTACTATACTCTCTATGACACTTCGGCATGCCTCAGTGGCAACCTTGTTGAGCGACTACACTGCAGTTTGAGTGTTCAAGGACCGATTTATTGCTTCTGAGCTTATTCGAAGATATTGGGAGGCACTGAAATGCGTACTTGCAGAAAAAGATAGTAAAATAACTCAAAGACAGACATAAGCTACCTTTACCGCGTCGTCACGAATGTTTACGTAGCAATATAACAGAACGTTGACATCGGTTTGCGGAAGTGCATTCTTAAAAGACCCAATTGATGGGGTGTGTGAATCTTGAACTGCCTTTTACAATGGGCCAGCTGTTTATTTGCATTACCCGCTCTGTGCAGGTGATATGGGCGGAAACCCAGTACCTTGGCTGTGGGTTTACCATGTTTCGCATGAAAGGAGACTTGAGCGTTATGCCATACCAAAAGCACTACGTCTGCAATTACGCCGATAGGTGGGTATTCGCCAAAGCGCGTTTGACGCACGACGAGGATGCGCTCCAGGCACAATGCATGTAAAGTCAGCCAGAAAGAAAAGTGCAATGAAGGCTTCAGGCGTCTGTGCGTCAAGCTTATCGTAAAGGGGAATTATATGCTCTGTTTAGGGACTATTCTCGAACTGTCTCTAGACCGTGAAAGGAGGGAATTATGTCCCATGTAAGTTTATAATTTATTGTTATTATTTTTATTACCTGTGGCTTCGCCTCGAAGTACTTATGGCACACATCTGTTCGAAATTAACTTTTTTTTTGTTTGATTTCGAGCTTACGTGCGACATTGCATCACCCACTGTTTCTTTCCATTTCATTTTTTATTAATGTCCGACAGTAGGTTTTCTTCGTTTAAAATAACTGTAATCCCCTATAAAGCGTTAGGGCTATAGCAGTGAGATGGAGTACCAGGAAGCAAATACTTTCAACCTCTCCATCTTATCCTCCGGTTAACGCTACCTGCCTGAGACGGCCAGTCACATCGACTTAGCGATTGTTCAGCCTCCAAAGCAGTAGCTGGTGCGCTTTACGTTTCGTTACAAACAGCTATTAGTAGCGCATAGGACTCAGCCATTCGTTCACAATGGCAGTATCTTCTTCCCTATCTGTCCTTTCTTTCTTTTCATACCTTTAAACCACTGCCCCCGTGTAGGGTAGCAAACCGGACGTGCGTCTGGTTGACCTCCCTGCCTTTCCTCCCCTCTTTTCCTCCTCTTCTCTCCTCGTTGTTGCTTCGCCTTTTACAAGTTCCATGTAATTTCCTCAGTTGCCAGAGACACTCGCGTTTGTTTTTTGGCCAACTGTTCCTAACGGTGTCCCATATGCTGGTTTATATCAAATAGAGAAATCTGATTAAGCTTTTGTGATAGAAACATGGAAATTCAGTGGACAATAGTTTCAACCTCTCCATCTTATCCTCCGTTTAATTTTGATTCTCTACATGGAGCGCAGAACACCCCAGTAATTCTTACAGGTGCGAACATTTTATTTTCGCGCCTGTCATAAACGTCGAATTGAGACGAAATGCGCGGCAGTTGTTTGGCGAGATGGACACTTCGTCTCTGCTGAATTCGCCCTTCATCGTAGCCGAGTAGCCAGACAATGTTTTCAACTTGCCACAAGGGCACATAGGACGAGTATCAGAAACCGAACTTTGATTTCCTAGCAATGCAAACTTACTCTTCTGAATGTTATCTGTTCATAATACAAAATATCCAAGCTTATTTTGCTGTGTGACATCCACCATTATTAAGACATCTGAAATAGTGTCTCAGGAAGTCCAGAATCGTCAAACGGTGCTCCCGGTGATGAATTACAAGGGCGTGCGTCTCCTACCTTTTCTATGGAGAAAATTCGGGCATTGGGGAAACTTCTCACGAAGACTCGCGGAAGGCCATGTAAAGCAACGAAACATCGAATTGTTAGTTCTCACGTGCAAACTTTATGTTGGGCAGCATGCACCAAGTCAGTGCTGACCCAGTCTAAACGTTATGAATATTTTTAAGTCTTTCATTGTAGTTCCGGCTCACGCGTTTGTTAATTCAGTGCCCGGAAGGTCGTTTTTATACGCTCTACACGTTCGTGACATATTTCCATTCTGTTCTCATTTCTTTCGTCCAATAATAGAATCAGAGCCAGATTTGCAGAGGCGGTTAAATTCTCAGCAATAGCGAACGTTATAAGTGGATGTTGCATATATGCGATATGACTTTGAAATTGGTGTTTCTAGCTCACACCAAAGCAGATAAATTTCCGCGATAGCTAAAAAATTCCGATCGTATTGCCGTTTCAGCAATATTTACAAACTGAACTTTCTGAATACAGATCGCACGTTCAGTCTTTATTATTATTATTATTATTATTATTATTATTATTATTATTATTATTATTGATTTGAAAACATATACATTTGACAGGAAAGGGAAAGTGAGGAGCAGGCTGGCAATTGACTGCCACCGGAAGGGGTACAACGCCTGCCTACTCTTTAGAAAGGCATAGAAATGGAAGATAGGAAGAAGGGGAGCAAAGAAGAAAGAAAGAGGAAGATGACAAATATCAAAGAATAAAGCTGAACAGTCTTTGTCAAACATTTCAAAGCAATGCATCGAGGGAAAAAATCATCAGGCTGTGTTACAAAGCTTCCTTAGCGTGTTCTTTGCGATCCACTCCATGGACTTTGTGAACGCCTATTGTGCTGCTTGATTTTTTTTTTATTTGTTTTCTCTCCTCGTCCCTTCTTTCTAACCACTTCATCTTCCAAGCACGAAAAAAATTAAAATTAAATTATGGGGTTAACGTGTCAAAACCACGATCTGATTATGAGGCACGCCGTAGTGGGGGACTCCGGAAATTTGGACCACCTGGGATTCTTTAACGTGCACCTAAATCTAAGTACACGGGTGTTTTCGCATTTCGCCCCCATCGAAATGCGGCCGCCGTGGCCGGGATTCGATCCCGCGACCTAGTGCTCAGCAGCCCAACACCATAGCCACTGAGCAACCACGGCGTGTTTTCCTACCACGAGTAAGGTAGGAAGCGGGCAACTTGGATTTGTTTAACCGCCCTTGCTTTCGTTTTTTTTTCTCTGTCTCTCCATGGAGCTCGGGATAGTGCGGTCCATTGTCCCTTGCCATCTCTATAACTTCAAAGCAGAGAAAATAATATATGCAGGAGACCGTAATAAGTGGTCTGACCATGGTTCTCACCACATGCGCGGCAGCTTCTAACTTTTGACAAAGATTATACTATCGGACCCGACTGAAACGTAAATGGAAAAATCCAAGAAAGAGGGCTTATTTGTGCTTCCATTCTCACCAGTATGATATGAGAGGCACTGTGTTAATTCATACTCAGACGCTACGTTGCGGGACTACATCATGTTTAACGGCTGATAGAATATCAAACCCACTAAAAAGAATGACTTCGTAAATAAACAGAGCAAACTGAGTACAAACAAGACGTGCGCTCTCAAAAGTTTGTACGCCACGCTCGTCTTGTCCGTGCTTTTTACAGCGAAGCTGTTAAGGGCTAGGGTCCCCAGGATCGTATCCGCGTGTCGAAAAAAAAAAAATGTCACAGTTTCGCCCTAAGGGCAAAGCAATGAATGCGATAGCAACACAGCAATGTCATACGAAGTAAGGTGAGCGGCTTTGGTAGCAATATGAATTGTAGTAAACATGAGCTGATTAAGTAAGCAGGTGTGCTGCGGCGTAAGTAGACCGACATGAAGAGAGACTCGATGACCACGAGAAGGCGCGTGTGAAACGGTGGTGTTGATGAGAAGCGCTTCCCGTGGGCAGCGCGTGCGAAGGGACACACCTGTAGCGTTGCACTGCCGATCCGGGCAGCATTGCATGTGTAGCGTGCGTTGGAAAATGTGGCCCGACTATTACTAACTCAATGAACAAACGTGGTGTGAGCGCGCACAAACAAACATGAATAGATCACACTGAATGACTGCAGACAACGACTGTCAAAACGGTGGCAGCAAGCGCATACGCCGCAGCGGGCGAAGGTACGTGCGGTCTATCGCTTCAACGGAAACTGAGCGGCGAATGCACAGCGCATACAAAGGTCAGAGCCGTGTGGAGATAAGAGGCGGTGCGGGCGAGCGACGAGCGCGGTTGTTGGCAGAGTAGAAGTGCCCCCCCCCCCCCCTCCCTCCGGCGCTGGCTTCCCGCTTCCTTGCTTGCGCGTGGGAGATTGAGTGCGTTCGCTCTCCGTGACAGCGTGCGTACCCGCACGCTTCCGCTCGGGCATATGGCGCGCGGCGAAGATTTTATCTATACGGAACCTCACGGCGACGGCGACTGCCGAAATCCGGTTGAAGTGTCCATATAATTGCTATTGCAATAAAAAAAACTATCGTCATCAGCATTGGCTCAAGCGCCGTCGTCTATATGAACGCACGGCCCCTCCTCGCTCCCGGCCGGCTGAGCCCCCGCTATCACTCTTGCGCCTGTCAACCTTCTCTTATGCCGCGTTCCCCCCTGAGTAGAGTTGGGCCCGGCTTCGAGGCTAGCGCGGCAAGGCTGCTGCAAGGTGTGCCCGGTTGAAGTTGAGCCGTGCTGGGAGGCTAGGGAGGCTACGCCGGCAGCGCTCCTCCTTTGCGTCGCTAGGGGTAAGTGGTTCTTGAGGGAAAGGGAAAGGTTGGCGCTATCTTCTGCAGCCCTTGAGGGAGCACGGCTCAGCGCCAACGGGGAGGGGTAAGTGGGAGCGAAAGAAGGGATAGAGTGGAGACGCCATGGCTGGGCGAAGCAAAACCGGCAGGCATAGGCGGCACGTATCAGGCCGAGATGGAAGGCCTTGGTGTGCTGCAGAGTCTGCAGGGGTGTTGTGCCAGGCCGGTCAGGCCCGGGGTGGAGTGGGAGGCCGTCAGGCCTTCCCGCTTGTATAAATGTCCTTAGAGGCGTGCGGAGAGCCCTGACGAGTCAAGGAACTCCACGACGCCTCGAAGTGCAGAAAGGTGGTGTCGGCCGGGGAAGAGGAGATCTTCCTCCTTGCCACAGGGGAGGCCCAGGCGGCGGAACTCCTGCAGGAGTGGGCCCCGCTGCTGGAGGTACGCCGGGCAGGCCAGCAGGAGATGTTCGATCGTCTCCGGCTCCCCGCAGGAGCTGCAGGCCGGGGACGTCGCTCGTCCCAGTCGGTAGCTGCGTGCTGCCGTCCAGCTGCAGCCGATGCGGAGCCGGAGAAGGAGCGAGGTCTCCCTGCGAGCCAGGCCTCGCTGGGGGAGTGGTCGTGGGGGGCATCCCAGTGCCACCCGTTTGTCTGGGTGGTGGGTCGCCAGGTGTCGCCGCAGCCTCAGTCCTGTGAAGTCGCCCTCCGTCACGGCCCGACTGAGGGGCACAGTGGAGTGGTGGGCGTCCTTCGCCAGGGTGTCGGCTGCCTCGTTGCCCGGGATCCCTACGTGGGCGGGGATCCAGTGCAGGGACACCGGGTGGCCTGCGTCCTGCAGCGCTGTCAGCCGGGTAGACAGCAGTGCGACTCCAAGGCTGGCGCTTTCTGGCCTCTGCAGGCCGAGGAGGGCTGCCCTGGAGTCGCAGAGGATGGCCGCTGGTACCCCAGGAAGCTCCTCAGAGAGTAGGTCGACGGCCAGGTGGAGGCCTGCCACCTCCGCTGCAGTCGAGCTGGCGTGTCTGGGCAGTCGACACTGCCTGCTCTTCTGCAGGGCTGGTGCCGTGCAGGCCGCCGTGGCAGAGCCGGTGTCCGGTACCACCGAACCGTCGACGTACACCAGGAGGTGGTCTCTGAGGGTCTCGTCCAGGAGGCAGGCGGCCGTCTGCTGCAGGGCGCAAGCGGGTGAGCGCCTCTTCGAAATCCCGGGCAGCTCCGTGGCGATGGGGACAGGAGGCCTCTGCGGTGGGGGCAGCTGTACCGCATTCGGCGGTGGGTTGCCAACGTCGCTACGCCTCGGTTGCTGACGCGCGCTCTTTCCCTCGCCACTCCGGCTGCTCCGCGTGCGTCTGTTTACAGGGTGGCTGATAAATGGAAGGAAGGCGAGAGAGCGCGGCGCGGCGGCCCGATGGCGGGGACGAGATAGCCACGCATGACTGTGCGTGTGTGTCCCCGCTCTCCGACTGCGGCGCATGCGTGCAGCCCTGCCGGCCTCGGCCACCTGTGCCGCCGGCTTTCTCCGGGCTCCCGCCTATCTACGAAAAAAAGAAGGTCAACGGAGGAGTAGGTAGTACGAGTAGTTCGCGTTAGCGTTGTTTGTATATAAGGCTAATTCATACTAGGCCGACACGAGGCCGATTTTGGTCTGCCGACTGTTGGCAACAGCAGTTTGCAGGACGGAAAACGCTGTGGTCATCGGTTTAAAGAAAGGATAACGCTGTCGCCAACGGTGGGCAGACCAATACCGGTGTCGGGTCGGCCTAGCGTGAATGAGCCTATACGGAGCTTTTGTCAAGGACTCTTGTCTGGGAACGTCGTACAAAAGCGTGAGGAATGCGCTAGGAACGCCGTCGCCCGTGGACGCCGAGCCAGTTCTTTGAGAGCGGGGCGTTGTATAGCCATCGTCTCAGTGTTAAAAATACCCCATTGTGCTACTCTGAGCCGGCACCAAAGCCTCTTTCCCGAGTACGTAGCGAAGGGGTCGGCTTACCATTTTGTAACCAAATTCAGCACAGCAAATCCCCAATATAGCTAAACCCCAACATAGCAAATCGAACCAAAGCGCCAGCTTCGCTGGACTTCCCTCTTCACTTGGTGGAAGGGCTTTTTTTTTGCGTTGTGTTCACTAGCGCAGTAAACTTCGTTATACCGTGCTCGTAGTGTCGGTCTTTCTTTGAGTTGGGTCTGTTTTCACAGCCATTATCTTTTATGAAAAAAAAATGCACTATTCAGCCACACAATATTTTGTAATCAAATACACATCGCAATATTTATGTAGCTACGCGCAAGATGTCTTATGATTTGATTCACCGCGTTCGCGTTTCGTTCCAGCTGGGTAGTAACAGGTCAAGCGAGGCTAATGGTGCGTCTTATTCTTTTTTCAGGTGCCCTTTAGCGTTTTATATGCACTTATATGTTAATCTCTGTTGTCTCGAGGATCATGTGAGAGGAGGCAGTAAGTTCGATTTATGTTAGTAAAGGCAAAATGCGTTAAAATACCGCGAGCACTATTTAAACAAACTAAACAAAAAATAATTACTGGGCTTTCGACAGATAATTATGAGAAAGAGTGAGGGAAAGACGGAAACGCTAATTCGAGATGTTTCATTTTTGTTAACGTCCTCCATGTAGTTCGTCGAGCTGCCCTTTGCACTTGAGAAATATCTTTCGCCGCCTCGGTTATACCTGAATGGGAAAGCCAAAAGCAACTTCAGAAGTAATAAGCACGAGTAATTCGGCACTCTAGTGGTATACCGACATTGATGCGATTTCCCTTTGAAGGTGAGAGAACTCTCCACTATATATAGAAGGCGCTGTATAAGTGGTTGGCTACCGTTATATATCTCACTGCTGGCATATATTACTTCCCTCTTACGAGGTACGTTCCGGTACTTTAGAGGTACACGTGCCGAGCGAAAGATACGCAATCCTCGAGGTGAGCGCAGGCGAAGCGCGGTAGCTATTTTCTTTTTTTTTTTCGTGCTCTCTCTCTCTCTATCCATCGGGTGACTCTCTATCCGACGCGATCGAAGTCTTTGCTCGCGCGCAGTCAAAGGCGCTCGCTTCCACCGCAGCGGCAACATCAAAGGCAGGCCTGTCTACACGGAGGGCCCCACGTGCAGCCGCTGCCCGACTGGATCGCGCTGCGTCAAGCGGACCGGACTGTGCAGGGCGCGCAAGAGGAGCCGGCGCGTCCGCGGCCGACAGAGAGGTCAGCCAGGCGGCCGCCCACGGAACAGCGGGCTGGCCGCACGGGACGGTGCCGCTCGTCGCACAGGGCAACAGCGCAGTGCGAAGTGTGTTGCGCAAGCCGGTCGCAAGTGCTGAGTGCGGCGAGTCACTTCGCGGAAAACCACGTTTCGAGGAAGGAATAAAAGAGAGCCATGTGATGTGGCCGTGTTGCACATGTGTTTGTTGACGCTGGCGATGGTTGATGACGCATATTGAAGAACCGTATAAAAAGAAAAAAAAAAGAAGAGAAGGAGATTAAAAAAAAAATCTAGTTTTTTTGGTATGTCGGCACAACAGTACTGAAAACACCTGTTTTCAAGTTCCAGCGCAGCTGAACGGAGATTTGAGGACACGAAATGTTTGTGCGCCTTGCACTCCATCTGGACAAAGGCATGCGAGACAGCGCACCTGCGCGGACGCGCGTCCCTTTGTGTTATTGGGGGTAGGAACAGAATCGCTCGGACTTTTTCCTATCTTTTTCTTACGCGAAAGCACGTGCCAAAGCCTTGCAGTGATTATAAAACATTATTTCGGTAGCAAATTGGTTTTGAATTTGATATTTGAGACACTGGGGTATATGGTCTGTGTCTCTGTGCATTCTATCATGAAATTCTCCTAATCGGAGTGTAAACGGTTATATCCAGTATATTTCTAATCAGCCTACTTGGTTTTTAAGTATACCGTTATGATTCACGTCTTACTTTAGCGACGAAGATGGGACGAGGTCCAAGAAACAGAAACGACAAGTACGTGCGCCAACTTCCAACTAATTTTATTTCACAAAAGAAACCATCATGCGCACGCGCAATGAATGACAAGCACTAAAAGAATAAAAAAATGGAGAAATCGAAAAAAAAATTACGAGAAGCGATGCCAGTGCGCTTTAAGATTATTGACGCGACGCACGCCCCGCGTCATTTTTTTTTTCTTTTGTAAAATGTGATACAGAAACAGCGGCCGCACAAAACTCCCCCAGTATTTCTGCAACTTCAATAATCTTCTCTGGTCATCTGCTCAGAGTGCTTAGGACATTTTTCATAAAAAGGGAATTAAAACCTAAATCAAAGCTCATCAAGGTGCCCTTATATAGCTTTATGGACTTTATAATCATGATCTATATCTATCGTAAAGATAACGTTCAGAAATATCGCGTCTGGAGGAAGATTGCGTCAGCACTGCATCTGCATTGCTTTCTCAAAAACAAACTTATTATGCGGCATGCGTTGCCAAAGTGACCAAGTTTGCATGGGGCATTTCTTCTCGTTATCTGGTTTAGATTTTTCTTTCTTTTTGGGTGCTTGTCATTTGTTGTGTGAGGATAGATTTTGTCATGGAAGTTCCCGTCTATTTTAAAAGAATAAATACACGTCGAATTTAGCGCGAGTGCTTTTGTTTCTTTTTCTATTTGGCCTCAAGTAACGCATAAAGCAAAACCACGAACTTGCCCTAACTTTCACGTCACCTCGCCGTGTAGTTGCACGAGAAAAGTGTAGTTGCACGCGTAAGCCGGTATATTAGTTTACGGAGAAAAGGAGCTGAAAGATTTCTTGTACTTGTTGAGGGACTGGGCAACCTCTGTAAGGGAAGGTTGGAACGCTCCTTATGCTCTATTAAAATTTAGTAAGATTGCTGAAACCGCGGCACTTAATGAGACGGTGTTGCCACTGACTTGGTGCGGTAGCAACACCAAAACGTTGTCTTGAAATGGGGCACGTGGCGAAAGTTTTCTGTGTTGATCAAAGGTGAGTCAAAACGTTTCTTGGATTTGTTGGTTTATAACAAAGAAAATATAATAGCGCAATAGAGACAAAGACACAGTGCCTGTCCTGTGCACTGCGGCTTTGTCCTTTTCAGAAGTAATACGTGGTCTTGTTTAGCCGGCGTACGAACTTGAGTGTACATGAGGAGGACAAAGCGTTGACAGGTGATCCGAAGAAATGCGCATGAGCCATTAACCTGTTGTGTTCGGTAGATGAAGCACGAATGATTTTGCAGGGCCACTTCAGCGATTCTTCTTCTTTTATTGATTTATCACAATAGACAATGCGTAGCAGGCACGGCTATACTCATTGGGAACTGCTGCCTATAGCGGTGTACGCGAATTATGGCTGGTTTCTATCATCAATGTGATGTACAGACATTCTAAACGACAATATATTCGCAAGCTTCACATCGTTATTCACATTCGTTGCTTTGTTGTAAGGCCACTTGGCATAACCTGCGTTTTCTTGGTGCTGCTTGGTGCATGCATAAAGTTGAGCTTGCTTAGCAGCGTTACCCTTAATTGGATAAATGGCAGCGTGGCCACACTTCGATCCATATTGCTCTTCGATATGGACAACAGCATGGTCGCGTTTTGAGAACGTCGCCGATCAGGTGCGGCATCCCCGAGGCAGTACCACACTTATAGCATCACGCGCGTAGTCACGGAGGCCGTTGGTTTTAGAACCGCCGCTTGGCTGCCGGGATGGATTCTAGCAGCCTGTTTTCGTGGATGAACTGGTCGGCATTACTGACGTCATCGTCGTACAGGAAGGGCGTGTCTTGGTAGCCGATGTTGTCGTTGACGTAGTAGAAGACGGGAGCGTTCCGGCATGGCACCGAGTCCTCGGGTCGCGAGCACGTCAGCGTCAGCTGGTTGAACATGGTGAGGTTGCCGCACAGGAAGCTGAATCGCTGCAGCTGTCGCGTCTCGGCGGATCTGCGGGTAGGTGGTGATATGTGAATCGGAGTGGCCACTGGTCACGCCCTTCGGGCAGTCATTGTAGCGGTTGTGGTGCACCCCGAAACACAGCGCACGCAACCCTTGCATTTCCCCACGTGATAGAACGGGGATTTATTTCCGCGTTCTTGGGTTGCGACATGCTCAGCTCCGGCAATTCTCGGGTTCAGAGGCAACAAGGCGACCTTGGTGCTACATTGCACCTTCCCATATCAATGTACTTTTTAAAATACATTTTAATATGTGTATTTTTAAAATACATTTAACATGTGTCATTTAATACATGTGTCTCGCAGGGCCGAAATTTGATGATGGCGTCCTTGCTGGCATTATAGAGCGGGAAAACAAAACCTCCATACTGAATTTCGTGATGTGCTGCATTATTAGATTTTTCGATATACGTAACTATTCGCAAGTCTCAATTACAACTGCTTAATGACTGCGTAATCGCAGCATGGCCTTGTGAATACGCCACGCGCGTTTGCTCACTTTGGGCACAAAACAACGGTTCCACCTTTCCAGTGTCGTGGTTCTTTTTTAAACCGACACCTGTGAATTGCAGCAGGTATTATATCGTGGTGACTTCGTTAATGCTATTGTAATGAATGTTTCAGGACAAATCATCAGAAAAAATGTTTTCCCTGGACAGATCTGACTGACATGGCACACTGGGACATAAACCGCATCGCCAATAACACTTGTCGAGAACGCTGCTAACCGTGCTACTCATCGCATAAGCATTGTTCTTTTTTATTTTTTTTCTTACTTTTTTGAAGAGGAGCTGTTAATGCACATACTCTATTGCCTTCTCGCGTCCCGAGAAAACGTGTACAAAATGGCATGCACAACAAGAACGTCTGGATCGATTACAAGACAGCTGGAAGTCAGATCAGAATGCAACATTGGAAAATTAGGCCGTACGCTTCATATCATCTGTTGGGAACATCACAAAGATCTTAGCTAATTTCTGCGATTCAGAAGACTTTATCAGTCTCACTAATTGAATATAACCCCCGCTAGGTCGTTTCTAAGAAGTGCTGGAAGATAATTAAAATGTGCAGTTCAATGAAGCTGAACAAAGTAAAAATGTACTTTTAAAAACATACTACTGAGCAAATTATAAACATGTAAGAGCCAATTACAGCGGTAATAGAAATTACCAAATTCGCAATAATTTGCGCCTGCCGCTGAGGTTCCGGATATGCTAAAATAATTGGCGTATACAGACTAAATGTTAGATCCAATATCAAATTTGAAGGAATATGGAGGATCTTACACAGCGTCTATCGAGGAAGCTTTAAATGTGGGAGGTAATTACGGGTGGCAGAAGACAGTAGCAAAGTACGGCGCGCCTCAACGAAACTCCTTGCAGAAAGGTCATTTAAACAGGGAAATAAAAATTTCAGCCTAATCTTTTACGAACATACACTTGACTCCATCTAAAAACTGATGTGGGCATAAGATATTGGTCTTTGAAGTCGTAAATATTTGACTGAGCACGCTAATCAGAGTGGGCCACAATTAGCAGTGGTGATGGCGGCAGAGGAGAGATCACGTGAGAAGCACGTGTCCAGAGAACTAAATAGCGTCCAGAGAGCGTGGTGCATCGTGGTCTTTGATCAATAATTCTGCTGAGTCGCATAGGTGTGCCAAGAATTTTTTCGGAAGCTGTGAATAATTACTCCCTTTCTACCCGAGAGGTGTCTCAATTCCAATCTTCGTCATGTACTCTTGAACGCATTGCGTAGCAGCTGATGCACCATAATCACACGACCATCACCACACATAAAATTACGTCCGGCGTTCTTGCTTTTCACTACTGTGCCGACGAAACCTGAACCGCGAAGGAACCAAAGCAAATAATTTCAAAACAAGAACAACAACACCAACAACTACCAAAACATTTCGTTGGGAAAGATGATTACCTCTGTGCTTTACCGCGTGTTCACGCGAACGCATGAAAGCATTGTATTTGAGATGATCGTTTTTTAGAGCATGTTTCTGGGGCGAGCGAAAATCGGAAACTTTGTGACAGTAACCGATTAACTCATGAGTTACCTAATGTTCGCCATTTAACATTGTTAATGGAAAGCTCTAGGGGACATATTGCAGCCGTAAACTTGGGGTCAGGCAGTAGTCAGAACGTGCTCAATTATCTGTAATCATGAGGCCGGCATGAACTTCGAGATATTTGTTCCCGATATGTGCGGCGACTAAGTTGGTTTTATGCACATCATCCATACGAAAAACGTTCGCGAGCTTCGGGACAAAGCTACGTAAAGCATCGATATGTATTTTAGAACGTATATGTCGAAAATAATTTTTTTTGCTGACAAATGCGAGCAGACGATCGTAACTTCAACAACGTCTCGCTTCAGTTCCGTAACGACAAATAAGTTCGTAAACTTATTAACTGAAAAGTTCGTGAACTTCAATCCACTGTTGGGTATATCAGTTATATCCACAGATGTGCGCCCCTGAGCTGCAGCGTGCTTAAAAAAAAGAAAACAAAAACCCGCTTATCACTGCAGCACAGTCTACAGGAATTTCTGTCGTCAGTCTTTGAGGCAACACCCGTGGTAGTGCAGAGCTGACGCGTTCACGCACCGAGTGCAGATGTGGTAAACCCTGCAGTTGTTGTCCACGTCTGCGAAGTAGCCGTCGTGGCGACAGGTGAACCTCGTTCTCAGGGGTTCGAGAAGCAGCTCGGATCCGTGTGGGAGGGAGTACGTCTGGCGTTTCATCTGCAATTACGTAGAACAAAAATAGCAAAACGCAACTGTACTTCAGCTGTACTCGCGTTGGGTGAAATTGTTTAAGCCCGCCACTAAATCTGCAGTCCGAACAGCCATGCAAAGAGCACCGCAGAAATACCGGCTCGTTTTTTTCCCTTTCTCTATGATATTTTGTTTGTTATTGTAAACTAGCAAAATATTTTTTTCTTCCAACTTTGGCTGTTATCGCGCTATAGGTCGTGCAGCCGATCGTTTAAGAAGTGCGAACGGCTATAGACGCTGGGTATATTCACTGTGCGCGCGATAAGTAGTCCTAGCATAATATTGTAACACACGCCATTATGCAAGCGGGGACGTTGTTCGTTTTCAAGTTGTATTTGCCTTTAAATACAACGGCTGTTATCTAAGCTGGTATTATTGCGCATGCCAAGTTCTCGCTTAATGTGCTCTTCACGACACAACCTTTCTGGCTGTGTTATGAAGACTGTGCCTGTTTTGAAATTTTGTGTCCATTGTTGTTGAAAATCTGGCCTATTGGTGGCCGAAATTGCGAAATCTTGTACGCAAATAAAACATACTTTCTAAGGTGATTGGTATTTAGTGAGTTATTTGATATCAGACATTTTAGAATATTCATTGAGGAGCAAAATAAGAAATAACCTCAATTCATTTAGGTTATTCGTCGTAGGACGTCGCAGGATGTCGCAGGTTCAAAGAAAAAAACACTGGGAAACGGTGGCTGTATGCCGAATTCTTCAGATGTTCACTCTCAATCCAACACTGATGGAAATGCCTAGCAATATATTTACCACTTCTGTTCCTAATTATTATGCTGCAGAAGGAATTGTTGCTGCTCAGACGCGTCATTTACGGAGGGAGCTTATGCGGATCAGTTCATAATTACATGGTAATTAGCTGGAGTCATCTGATTAAGTGGGAATCGTTTCTAGGCTACGGGTACATTTGTAATATTTATTTACGCCTATATATATATGAGATATCCCACTGTATTTGCCCCATTTAAGAGATGTGTGACATCCCAGTACTGTATATTAGCTCCTGTCTTGAATGATATCGGCAGTCATCTTCAGTGTAAACTTACGAAGTTGACGTACACTTTTTGCCACATATGTACTTATTTTACTACTGTTATGATCGCATAAGGTGCGATTATGTTTTGCTTTTTTGTAAGCTTCGCAGCTGCGCCGACTTGCAATTGTGATTGGTGTCCCATGCAATGAAGGATAAAATATCTTGCTTGCCATGCAGAGTCAATCTCGAGCTTTTTCTGTAATTAATTTTTGAAATGAAAGAAATCTTTGTATTCGATTCAGTATTTGAAGCCAGTTCTCTTTCTAGAATTTTTTATTCCAATCTGTTTTCCTCATTATGACCTTTAAGCCCATTATCGGAGTGGTTCAATATGTCACACGAAATGGGACGCCGTGGTTAGAGCTACTGCAAATGCTACTCTGCTTGCTGGCAACATTAGGGGATGGAAGGGTGCTTTCAATGGTGGTTTGGATGGTACCTTCCATTAAAAGATTTTGTCTGCAATGGATACACTCCATAGCTTCTCGTTGTTTGAATCTGCAGAAATAAGTGGAATCTTCGCCAGATCTTTAAGTTTACAAAGTGTTCTGCAAACGTCTCAGGTAACTTGTTCTGTGGTGAAAAGCGATGCTCCAGACATAACTAAGAGAGCAAACATGGAAATGCATGCACACGTGTGAAATGCCTTTGCGTTTGTTCACGTAGGCTGCTTGCATAGATTAATTTTAAAGAGGTGTGTTATGTGCAGTATTTGTGGGCTAACTAGCATGTTCACGACACCACACAGTCAATATAAGAACACAGTTCCATGTAAGCTTCTCTTATGTTGCCCATATACTTTAACCTAGACACCCAAGATTTTTGATTTCGTGTTGAGAATTCTCTGAAACTGACATTATTTTTCAGCATTAAAGGCGTTCGTTTGATGGGCACGATATATTGTAAATGACATTTCCATCATTGCCGGCCGCGTTTCAAGTGGATGAAACTATATAAAAACGTGCTTTACGCTTTAAAAGAATTCTATGGCTACATACAAGGCTGTGCCGCGTCTTTAGCTGCAGCCAGTTCCTTCATCTGTTCGACGCTGTAGCGGTGTTATAAAAGCATTAAAAATTGCAACGTAGTGGACACAACTGCATTACCTTATTGTCGTTTGCTTGATGGACAACTTACCCTGAGCTCCTCAGCAACGTCGTGGGCAGAGGCAAATGAAAGGATGAGCAGAACTGCGAATAAAAGTAGATTTGCTTCAATTGGAAATCGCAGCAGTAAAGTAAAATGCAAAAATGTTGAGAACATTGATATGAGCTAATTGTAGAAGAAATTGCCAGCATATTGCATATGTGTATGAAATAAAACAGAGCGTGCAGAGGGGCAGCGATCTTAAGCAGGCACCAGTATTGTGGTTTAGAACTGCCTTTCTAGGTTTTCCGCGGTGCATATTTCTGAGCTGCATATCTTGCCGTGTATCCTCAGGAGCACAATTTGAATGAATCTTTTTCAACTGTTGTTTACAAGATTTTCCACAGTTGACTTAATTACTGTAAATTCGATGGGGCAAGGTGAATAAACGCAGTGAAATAAAACTAACGTTACATGTTTTTTCTTGTTTTTTTTAACCAACTGGTATCTCGCCAGCACAAAGGTTAGTTATAAATTTATATCGTGGTGGTGTGCTTATGCTACTACATATATATGAAAAAGTTTAGTCAAAACAGGGTTTGCCTGCCGAAGACACAGGCTTGATTCAAGCCTCGTGCCTTGAATGACAGAACAAATCGGTAAATAAATACGTGAAACAAAGTTATTTCTACGCGCTTGTTTATGATTTGTGGAGAGAGATACAGCACTTCAATTCAGGTAAAACGAGCGTGTTAGAAAATAACTTGGCTGGTTACACCCGACCAGCAGCATTGAAGACGTGCCAAACTAGTACGGAACGCCCCAGCAGTAACAGATGATATTTAACATTCCCTCTCCAAGACGGAAATACTAATGGACAGTTTAGTATTTCCACCTTGAAGAGCAAAAAAAAAAAAACCACGTTAATCTTCATCACTTCACAAAATGTGCACTGCAATCGGCCGCAGTGACGGGCTTGGCGGTACGGCCACATCCGACCGCGCCGCTGTGCGTCAGAGTTCTACTGTGTTTTCGTTTCACTGAAAACTTTTGTACTACTCTACTCACCGGTATACATGAGCACGCTGAGAAATGAGCTTTCTCTTGCCTTGAATTGTTGAAGTGACGTCCTCAAGCGCTCGACCCTTGACGACTCATGAATCTGGAAGTCTTACAACATGCCCCCTGTGCAGCGATACTTCGGCCTATTTAGTTGAACCATTGATATGAAATTCACCCCGTGTATTAACATGCAGGCATCATTCATGTTCCACTACTCTCACAAGAAGAACTGTACTCATCTCTGTTGAGGGAAAATGCGGAAGGAACGGTTATTACAAAGGTAGCTATAAAATGCATGCGTGGGCAGCAACAAACTAGCGGGATAGCGTTTGTTTAGCTGCGAACGCATTGAGAAACATTGTATAACGCCATTGAGGCGATCATAACACTCCGAACAACGCCGTGCAAGAATGTCCTTACCGGCCGTGAACATGCCCGTGCAAGTTGCTTGGCACATCTTGGAGAATGTCTCAGGGCAGTGTAGCAGGAGAAACTTTAGAATATCCACAGCACACCGAGCAAGGTAAAACTCTGCGGACGGCAGCCAGAAGGGAGACCTTATATACTGCGACGTGTTTGAGTGCAAGAACGTGCCCTGCGCCCGTGTCGAATTTTGTCGGAACAAGCGACTTTCCTTGTGCGCCTAGCGCGCTCTGTTGGCTCTTCTCACCTCTTTTTGGAAGAGCGTTTTTTGGAGGCGTTTCTCGAGCCTCAGTTTTGTTTCTAGCCCATGTAAAGAGAACGAAGTGCGTGTTTTGCTCGTTTTGGGCAGCCTCACTACAGTGAAAGCCTGTACGTTAGCATGATGACCATTTCACAGGCGGTTCACAGTGTCCGGGAAGTCAGGCTTTAAACGTTAAAATTAAAATTAAATTATGGGGTTTTACGTGCCAAAACCTGTTCTGATTATGAGGCACGCCGTAGTGGGGGACTCCGGAAATTTTGACCACCTGGGGTTCTTTAACGTGCACCTAAATCTAAGTGCACGGGTGTTTTCGCATTTCGCCCCCATCGAAATGCGGCCGCCGTGGCCGGGATTCGATCCCGCGACCTCGTGCTCAGCAGCCCAACACCATAGCCACTGAGCAACCACGGCGGGTAGGCTTTAAACGTTCTATATAAAAAAGAAAAAGAAAAAACTACACCCAAAATGGTACACCTAAGCTCTCTGGCTACAGGTGCATGTAAAATAGGCATCAAAATAGGTATAATTTAGGTGCAAGGATCTACATTTAGATTTTGGATCACAAACGTTACAGTACTATGCTTATACTGTATAGAGCTAAAAATGATCGCTATCCAAGATTGAGCTACTTTGTCTGAATCTTTAAAGAGCAGACGTTTTGGCTGGTTCGCCATCCAAGGTGGCACTCAGTTTGCCTCGAGCGCTGCCAAAGGCGTGACATCAGCCACAAAAAACCCTTTCGAATTAATGGGTGCATGAGCCAGAAGCTTTTTCTTCGGGGCCTAGACAATGTGACATTTCCATTCCGGTGCTAATTATCACGCTCGGCGTTTTTAGGATCCTTTTCAGGAGCTGCCGGTCGTGAAGAGCGAATGATAAGAAAAGAACAGATTCGAGCTATAGGATTGCTTACATTGTAACGGCCTTTGTGCTTGATTTTGACGCCGCTGTTCTGCCTTTATATGGCTGGGATCGGTGACTGGACGAACCGTAAATCTGCAGATATAATGCAGATGTTGGAATATATGTGGAACAAAGCTTTAGTCAAGCGGCTAATTAAGTTCTATGCAACTAACGGCGATGCGTATGATTCATCCTGTGGAACATGTAATCTGATGCAACGTTTATGTTTATCCACAACAAAGGCTGCAACCTTAATGTAATGCAAATTTTTTACGTTTATGCACTGCACCGCTCACAAGCTATGCTATGGCGAAATCCTAACACCAAATCAGGTAGATGACGGAATGACGAAGAAATGGCGATGGCACAACAACGATGGAATGACGACGGTTTATGACGACGACGGCATGTTGACAGTGATATGACGAAGATGGAATGACAATAATGGAATGAGCATGACGACATCACGACGGTGGTATGGCCACGAATGTATGACGACTGCAAGATGGCCATGGCATGATCACGATGAAATGACGAAGGCATGGTTGTGGAGGCATCGAAGATGATATTTTATTGGCATTATCTTTGAAAAGGGGCGGTGACAAATAGTCACCTAGCCTGCTTGAATTAATCAGGCACACTCTACATGTTTTTCATTCTAGTATTTTTGTGTGCATCTCCATAATCTTTTTTTTCCCTGAAAACTTCTCAATCTACCTTGTATCGCTAGCTATGCGTGTTACAGATCCGGTCGTATCAATTTCTTCCCTGCTACTTTTTGCCACCAATATGACCAACGTCTCTTGCTTATCTCGACTGATGACCGGTTGATGCTTTCGTCCACTTTAAATCCAAGTGCTTTTGGAAAGTGTACGTTCCCTCCGGGTCTCACTGGGCGAATCCCCTCGCTTTTAATTAGGATGTGCTCAGTGGTCTCCGGATCTTTGCTGCAGCATACACGTGCCTCATCTTGTTGCGAATATTTGCTCCGGTATGTTTTTGTCCTTAGACAACCATCACCATACCGTCATGATGATGGTATGACGACGATGAAATGATGACGGCAGAGAGATGACGATGAAATGACAAGCAGTAACGACTACAGACCACGACAGCATGACGACAACGGGGTATTTGTGTCGGAACTCACGTCCGCGCATACGTACGCCACCTGCGGCCCCGGGCGGCTCGGTTTGCATTATATCCGGTTCCGGATTTCGCAATGTTCGGTGCTAGCCAGTCGTGCGAGACGGCGCCTTCGTTATATAGTTGCAAATACATCCGTAGAGATACTGACCGACCCAGGAGCAGACAGCAGCCAACCGTGCCAAAAAAAAAAAATTAAATTATGGGGTTTTACGTGCCAAAACCAGTTCTGATTATGAGGCACGCCGTAGTGGGGGACTCCGGAAATTTGGACCACCTGGGGTTCTTTAACGTGCACCTAAATCTAAGTACACGGGTGTTTTCGCATTTCGCCCCCATCGAAATGCGGCCGCCGTGGCCGGGATTCGATCCCGCGACCTCGTGCTCAGCAGCCCAACACCATAGCCACTGAGCAACCGCGGCGGGTGTCAACCGTGCCAAAGCCTGCAGGGTAGGTAAACCAGGCCTCGTTTTAAAATTAAGTACATGGATTCTTATAACATACGAGCCGAGGAGCCGTACTTTGGGTGTATTCTTTACGTTTTCGATTCTTTTAGCCCTTTGCCATTAGGTAACACGAATCCACGCCCCGGCTATCACCTGGATTACCCACTCGGCGAAACGGCTGATAAGGAATGAACCATTCAGAAAACATTCCTGCGCTAGAATTGCTCATAAGAGCAAATTCGAGACATTCTTGATGCCGGACATATTAGCGAAGACGGCCGGCCAGGGACCATCAAAGAGCACTAACGTACGAAAAGCTTTGTGAATTGGGCTCTTGGACCCGTAATCACAAAAAAAAAGTTCTTACGCTAAAACGGTTCGTAAGAGCATATTCCAGCCAATCGCCATGTTCAGCATGCTATTAGTGAAAGCGGTCGGACAATGGCGAACAGCCCTTACGAACAAAGAGCTTTGTGAATTAGGCCCTAGGTTATTACGCTGGTGGTACGCCGCTGGGAATAATGACGAAGCCCGGAAACACAGAATTGTAAAAGAATCATTGCGTTTTTTCGCCCTGGGTATCCTCATTCTCCACAGATTACCTTCAAATATGTTACATAAAATTCTTGGTAATTCATTACGTCCTTGTGAAACCAGGAGTCCACGCACTAGATGTACTCCTGACCAAACTGTGTTGTTGCACATGCGTACATAATTTACTGCTTCAGCCTTTTTCAATAAATGTTTGAACTTTTATTGAACTGTAGGTACAATTACCTCCCGCCTCGAGGGGTTTGGCATGTTGTTGGGTGACTTTGTCAAGTCGAATAGAGAAGCCGAAAGATCGCTTCCCTGCATTGAGGAATGCTGCTTGACCCTTTTTCTGTTACTGACTGCTAACATGACCAAAAAACAATTAGCGCGTGCGCCGAGCGTCTTGGCTCCTGACCGTATAACTTTCAATCATGTTTAGCTGCGACTAGCATAACTTTCAACAATTCAAATGTGAAACGACTCAGCAATTGAGCGAATAATTCTGATAAGCAAGAAATATCCGTTAGCAAGTGTCTTTTAGCCAGATCGTGTTCGCCTTGTGCTTCAGGAAGCCAGAGAGCGAGAGAGAGAGAAAGAAATAAGAAAAGCAAGGACAGGGAGCTGTAGTGTAAGGACTCGCTGGCTATACCTGCACTAGGTAAGGTAAGGGGTAAAGGAGCGATGTAAGTGCTACTATGCGCAATGCGCAGCGCGCTCTTGCCTTTTCGGTCTCAAATATACTAGAGCGACTGTATCACGGCCATCATTAGCAATGTGTACGTCTCGATGCTATCGCACTCGCAACTATTGCGAACTTGTCATCAACACAAATTGAGATACGGGAAATATTTTATAGTCCAAGCAGGAAAGGGAGAATCCACACTTGCCTATTTTTTTTTTGCTTCGAAGCAATAAAGTATTTTAAAAACAGTGAGAGGCCCCCGGTGATAAAATAGTAGCTAAAATCTTATAGATTAGCCTTCAACAAAAAGTTGTTTCCAATGCGATAAAAAAAGATAATGAAAGAAAAAGAAAAATGAAAAGTTTTCGAGGCGTGATCGTCTTGGGTTCACCTAGACTGTGGATGGAAGGCTGTGGATGTGTATGGAAGGTCATAGCTGTGACGGAACAGGTGATAACTAAGGAGCAGGTGATAACATAGAACAAGCGCTCATCCGCACTTGTCCCGTGGCATTCTTCGTTTTTGTGTTTTGTCCGTTTGTGCTGTTACAATATGCAGTTTCACCAACTCGCCCAACTTTCAATTTCATTGCAGCTTAGTCTTTCTAAGCTTCCATCGACTTCTAGGCTTCACTTATGGTGACTCGCAGATGTGCAAATTTTAAAGCCATGGTGCGCGGGCCACCTTCATGGTTTATGTCGGAGCTGTCTGAGCCCCCGGTTGGTAGTACATGAGTGACCTGAGGCAAGAGGAACCCGAACAAACTACGCTTCGCGAGTGGTGGTGTTTGCAAGTGCTTAGCAAAAAAAGGTTTAAAGAATATTCCAAGAAGCTGGGTGCAGTTTTGACCGGCGGCAGAGCTGGATTGCTATGGGTTATGAAGCGTGTGGCAGTACGCGTCATTTTTTCACTTGCATGCGTACCAGCCTGAAGAACGCGTGTTCTCGCTATAAAATATGACAAACCTATTGAGAGAAGACATTCCTGAGAAATGGAACGTCGGTTCAATTTAACGAAGGTGAGATTGTTCACGTGCAAGGTGTCGAGTATCATTGTGCAGACGCATGTACGACGTGTTTCTTTGATTTCTCAGGAAGAAGAAGAAGAATAAAGGGTGAGTGTTTTATGCAGCTACCGGATAGCAGCCCAAGAAAGAGGAGCTTGAATCTCCGCGAAGGCAGCAGCTGCAAATCACGCTGTACGCATGCGACTGCATAGTTCGCAGCTGTCGGCTTGCGCGCGCGCGGTCGCAACACGCAGCTGCGCTATCAACGCCGGCCACTGGCTCGGCTTTCGCCTGGCGCTGTACAGGAGCACATTCGCAATACTTTACTCACTGGCAGGTGAAAGAACGCGAGCTTAACAGCTCGTGTTGCCTTAGGAAAGACAGCTGCATGGATACAGCGCTCGCTATAATACGAAGTGACGTCGTCGCGCAAAAGAACGCCGCACCGAGTTTCCCAGAATAATTGTTCCGCAACCTTCTCGTGCGCGCCAACTCAGAACCGACGCCACGGGGTCTCAACGAGTCTCTATTTTTCGTACTGCTTTAACTCTTTTATTTGTTCTGTCTAAAGCCGCTGCTATGTTATGGGAGCTGGTGGCGCAGCGTGGAACACGATTTCGTCGCGACATCGCACGACATTCCTTTCCGTCTCTCCGCCTTTACTTTTGCGGTTGCGTGCTCGAGGCGCGGGCGGATTTGTTTTGCGGCTTTGCTGCACGAAGAAGGCCCGTGAGCGGGTGCCTCGGAGATGGGTCAGCTTTTTGCGCACGCGCGCTCGCCTTCGCGGTGAGACCCCGTTGAAACGCCGAAGCGAGAGGGCCCGACGCGTGCTGTCCACCCCAATTATGCGCGTTGCTTAGAGCGAGCGCTCCGTGTACTTCACCAGGGCCGCACTTCCATTTTGGCCTGACGTGGTACACAGCCGTTAACGAGAGAAGAAATACATAAAATATTGGAACAAGGAAACCGCACAAAAAGAAGTACTGAAAGGGGAAACAGAGCTCCTAACTCACGCTGGCATGTATAAAAAGAAGTACACACGCACAGAGAAAAAAAGAGACTGAGCTTGCTCTTTTTCCTCCAGCTAACTTGACAGAAACATACACGACATTAACTAAACACGGCAAACATCATTCCATGGAACTATTATTGACGCAAATAAGCGGAAGGAGGTGTATAGCCGGCCAAATGTTTAGCTAGCTTATGTAAATGCGTTTTATTCTGCTGTCCAGTGGGTTACGATGGAACAAATTTGCGAAACGGTCGAGGAGACTAAGGCTCACAAAGCTCGTGAAGACAGCATAGTCATTTGTAAGTTTGTTCCTAATTTAAGGTATGGGCGCAGAGAAAGTCGCCGCTCTCGCATGCTAGTTAAATATTTGGATGGCTTTACACTTGCTTTACACTTGACAGAGTACGGTGGTGGCGTGGAGCAGAGGTAGAACACCCGACCTCAAATCTGAAGGTCGTAAGTTCGAATCCTGCTCCAGTCCACTACATTTTCAGGCATGGAGTCGTGCCTGACACTGGCAAAAAAATATTGCCGAGAGCTAGTGGGGCTATACTAATTCAGGTGCACCGTGCAACCAAACTAGGCAGGCCCGCTAAGCTTCATCAAAATCACTCCCTCACCAGAACAGGAATTGGCCACCCTGGTGCAGTATTCGGCCACTACCTCCCTCATAACTCCGACAATTAACCCATGGCCCTCAGTCCCCAGTGGCTGCGGAGCACCTGACCAAGGCGGCGGTCAGACCTGCGACGTGGAAGAGGGTGCTAAGAATCTCTGGGTCCGGACAGGCCGCCAATGGAAACTGAACCTGGCAACGTTCAACACGCGCACCCTCTCGAGTGAGGCTAGCTTAGCAGGACTATTTGAGGAATTATCAGGCATTGCCTGGGATATTATTCGTCTTAGTGAGGTTTGAAGAACTGGTGAAGCTTACACAGTGCTGATTAACGGCCACGTTCTCTGCTACAGAGGTCTTCCCGATAAGAGAGAATCCGGGGTAGAATTTCTGGTTCATAATAACATAGCGGGCGACATTGCTGAATTCTACAGCATTAGTCAGAGGGTACCAGTCGTCGTAATAAAGCTGAATAGGAGGTACAAAATGAAGGTAGTACAAGCCTACGCCCCAACGTGCAGTCCAGATGATGAAGAAATAGAACAGTTTTATGAAGATGTCGAATTAGCAATGAGAAAGGTGCAAACTCAGTATACTGTAGTCATGGACGACTTCAATGCAAAAGTTGGCAAAAAGCAGATTGGTGAGCAAGCAATTGGCTACTACGGCATCGATTCTAGGAATGCAAGAGGAGAGCTCATGTTGGTAGAATTTGCGGAAAGGAATAGGCTCCGAATAATGAATACATTCCTCAGGAAACGCAGCAACAGGAAGTGGACCTGGAAAAGCCCTAATGGAGAAACCAGGAATGAAATAGATTTCATACTCTCTGCTGATCCAAGCATAGTGCAAAATGTAGAAGTGTTAAGTAAGGTAAGGTGCAGTGACCATAGGTTAGTGAGGTCTAGGATTTATCTCAATTTAAAGAGAGAAAGAGTGAAATTAGTCAAGAGGAAACAGGCCAACCTAGACGCAGTAAGGGTGAAAGCAGACCAATTCTGGCTGGTGCTCGCAAACAAATATGAAGCTTTAGAACAGGAAGATGCAGATAACATAGAGGTAATGAATGAAACCGTAACTAGGCTGATCTCACAAGCAGCAATTGAAGTGGGAGGTAAGGCACCACGGCAACCAGTAGGGAAGCTCTCCCAAGAAACAAAGGACCTAATAAAGAAACGTCAAAACATGAAAGTGTCCAACTCAAGAGATCGGATAGAATTCGCTGAACTGTCAAAACTGACCAACAAGAAGAAAGTAATGGATATTCGAAATTATAACGTGGGAAAGATTGAGGAAGCCGTAAAATATGGACGCAGCATGAAATCAGTAAGAAGAAAGCTTGGCATAGGACAAGTCAAGATGCATGCACTGAAAGATAAGCATGGTAATATCATCAGCAATTTATATGGCATAGTAAAAGCAGCGGAAGAATTCTATACGGACCTGTACAGTTCCCAAAACAGCCAAGCTAATTCCATTCGAAATAGTGATGAACCGGATACAGAAGCTCCTTCTATAACTATCGATGAAGTCAGAATGGCATTGAAAGACATGACCAGGGGAAAAGCGGCTGGAGAAGATGGAATAACAGTAGATTTAATCAAAGATGGAGGAGATATCATGCTTGAAAAGCTTGCGGCCCTTTATACGCAATGCCTCACAACTTCAAGTGTACCAGGGAGCTGGAAGAACGCCAACATGGTACTTATCCATAAGAAGGGAGGCGTTAAAGAATTGAAGAATTACAGACCCATTAGCTTGCTTTCAGTATTATATAAAATATTCGCCAAGATAATTTCCAATAGAATCAGGGCAACACTTGACTTCAGCCAACCAAGAGAACAGGCTCGCTTCAGGAAGGGATATTCTACGATGGATCATTTCCATGTCATCAATCAGGTCATCGAGAAATCGGCGGAGTACAATCAACCTCTCTATATGGCTTTCATAGATTATGAAAAAGCATTCGATTCAGTAGAGATACCAGCAGTCATAGAGGCATTGCGTAATCAAGGAGTACAGGAGGCATACGTGAATATCTTAGCAAATATCTACAAGGATTCCACAGCTAGCTGTGGAATCCTTGTAGATATCTACCTTGGTTCTCCAGAAGAAAAGTAGAAAGGTACCTATCAATAAAGGGGTAAGGCAAGGAGACACAATCTCTCCAATGCTATTCACTGCATGCTTAGAAGAAGTATTCAAGCTCTTAGACTGGGAAGGCTTAGGAGTGAGGATCGACGGCGAGTATCTCAGCAACCTTCGGTTTGCAGATGACATCGTCCTTTTCAGCAACAATGGAGACGAATTACAACACATGATTGAAGACCTTAATCGAGAAAGTGTAAGAATTGGGTTGAAGATGGATATGCAGAAGACAATGTTCAATAGCCTGGCAAGGGAACAAGAATTCAGGATCGCCAGTCAGCCTCTAGAGTCTGTAGAGGAGTACGTTTATCTAGGTCAATTACTCACAGGGGATCCTGATCATGAGAAAGAAATTTACAGAAGAATAAAATTGGGTTGGAGTGCATACGGCAGGCATTGCCAAATCCTGACTGGGAGCTTACCACTGTCGTTGAAAAGAAAAGTGTACAATCATTGCATTCTACCGGTGCTAACAACATACGGTGCAGAAACTTGGAGGTTAACAAAGAAGCTCGAGAACAAGTTAAGGACCGCACAAAGAGCGATGGAACGAAAAATCTTAGGAGTAACGTTAAGAGACAGGAAGAGAGCGGTGTGGATCAGAGAACAAACGGGGGTAGACGATATTCTAGTTGACATTAAGCGGAAGAAATGGAGCTGGGCAGGCCATGTAATGCGTAGGATGGATAACCGGTGGACCATTAGGGTTACAGAATGGATACCAAGAGAAGGGAAGCGCAGTCGAGGACGGCAGAAAACCAGGTGGGATGATGAAATTAGGAAATTCGCACGCGCAAGTTGGAATACGGTAGCGCAAGACAGGGGTAATTGGAGATCGCAGGGAGAGGCCTTCGTCCTGCAGTGGAAATAAATATAGGCTGATCATGATGATGATGACACTTGCTTCTAAACATTAGGCTGTAAGCCCTTGGGTCCTTCTATATGCCCTGATCGCTGGCGGCCTTCGAGAAAAACAGTCGAAGCGTCTTCAAGATCTTTAAATATCATAGTTTACCATGCGGTCCTGAATGGAAGCTAAATTAGCAACTGTTGATGTTACTTATGTGTGGGTTGTATGGCCGAAACAAACAAAACAAAAAAGAAGCGTTATGAGCTCCGGAAAACCTAGTGGATCTCCTCGGTCTCTTCTTCTGCAGAATATCCAGAAAACTGGAGAGGTTGCCTGACAATTAATCATAATGATTATGTAGTCCTTATATGCTCATTGTAAGCTTTTGATGCTGCCATTATGGGAATGAAATGATGCTATGTTTAACCAAATTCACTCTTGCCAAACGTTTGGGGTATGCTTAGAATGCCCAATGTTCCCATGTGCGAAAGATTCGGATTTTGGACGCATGAAACAAACGTCGCATCAGATATTTACTTGCTTCCATTCATAAATGGTTTGTGGAATTAGGAAAATTTTGCTTGAATACCGCTTCACAGTTTGGGGTTTTGGCGCATTTATCTTTCTATTGTTAAACAGACATCGTGCTTTAAACTTTCAGGTCTAGTGATTTAATTAGGAATCACATGGTTTTTCTACCGGCAAAAATGTACCACTTCAAACACTTGAAACTTTCATAGGAAAACCGATTTAATTAGAAAGACTATGCTTTTATTGGTACATGCTTACAACTCTGCGAAGCGCTGACATTTCAAACGCTCTACTTCCACAAGTGCGCGCCCCACCTCGCGCTCTTCACAACTTCAAGCTCTAAGAAAACTGTTTTTCGAATTGTGTCTTTTGCTGCTGTTTATAGTTAGTTAGCCTCAAAAAAGAGCCCCAAATTAAGTGTGTCGTAGGAAAACACTCGTGGTTTTTGTGAAAACGTACGAAACATAATTTCACTCGTAATTATTGAGACTTGTTGGGTAGTTTCTTCCGAGCATGTATGAAATGCGTCGCCGTAAGCTTTGGCTTTCCGCAGATGCATTTTTCTCTTCTTGCGCATCGCTGTTTCTATCTAAGGGTATAATTTGTGTTTACCAACATTACCAACTTTTTCAGTTGATAATGGTCATCACCAGCTGTCTTTCTGGAACAGGTTATGAAAACCAAAAGCTTTGATTTGATTGCGCGAAGCGACGTGTCAAACTTATAGATACAATCGTCATTAGAAGAGTAGAAAATTGAATATATTACGGAAACAAAAGACTGTTGCTTATGACGCCAAAATTATGATCGTTATTTTATCGAGAACTATGAGTATGATAAAATGAAAGGTGATGACAACAATGCATGCAGCCATAACAAAATACCCAGCGTAATCACAAACCGCTCCACACCAGTCATGTGCAGCATAAAAATAAAAATAGAAAGGAAATAAATGAATATGGAAAAAGGCGAAACAGGGAGTAGCATCACTGAAGGTTCTCTGATAGAGGTCACGTTGACCTGATTTTTTGGCAAAAGCCTAGCCAACAGTCATACAAAATTTAGGATCTTATAAGCTCTCTAATGCGCTTTCATAGAAAACCGTTTTATAACATTGCTTCAAGACAAACCTATACGCTGCTCTGCGCAGACACCGAGCACTTTTCTGTAGACAATTAAAGAAAAAGGAGGCATTTTTACGGATGAAGGTTTTCTGTGGTATTGTGAGAATTCCGCCGTGCGAATTGTACTGGAGACTGCAGTGAAGAGGCAGTTTTCAACATTCCAACTGACATAGTGATAAAAATCAGATTTGGTGGAGAGAGTTGACGGTTTCATGTAAATGCTGACAATAATATGACCCCTAATACACGTCCCCGATACTACAGACTTTCAAGGGCCGACCATTTCTTATCAGCCATTTAGAGGCTATGACATGCTCATTTAGGTACCGCTAAGTTCCGGGTATTCTAATTGGAATAATGCAATAAAATTACTCCCATAAAAGTGTGATGAACATGTAATGGAAGTGCTTGGTATTTTTCATTATTCAACAGAGGATGACTTGACACCAGCAGAATGAATTTCTTGCAGCCGTGCACTCATAATTCAGGCCTGGAAGGGCTAATTTCCTAGTTTCAGGCAGATATGTTTGGGTCATCTGCTTAGTTTAATCATACAAATGGGGGAAAATTCACAACAGGTACAGATGCGAGTAACACGAAGAAGGACTGCTCAGTGCATTATATTCCGAAACCATCAAAGCAACAAATTATCTTTATATGTAAAATAAATTAGGAAGAACCATGAATGTAGTTTGTGGCAACCGGTGTCTGCAGTGTATGGACGTATTGCCACATGCTTCTAAATAACTACATGAGTACCAAAGGAAACTCGAGGCATTGTGGCCTATAGCTCCTGTTGCACACCTTTCGCTGCGATCATGTAAGAGCGAGAAGTGCTTTTACGAATACCCAGGGCTTCGAGGTTCCGCATCCTCGGTATACGGCATTGCAAGAACTCTGATAACGAGTTTAGGGGCCTTGAAACTCATGGCAATGTCTGTAGAGAAAGAGAGAGAGAGAGAGAGAAACGGGATGAGAAAGGCGGGGAGGTTAACCCGAAAATATTCCGCTTTACTACTCTGCACCGGGGAAAGGGTAAGTCAGTACTTACCACAAGAACACTCGCATATGCACGGCAAACAAGCACTGCATGTGCTTGCAAAAGCATGAATTTGAGATTTATACCCCGAATATTCTAGCAGCTGCGCAATCTAAAAATACGTCTACTGCCCGGTTAGCGTTACGCTTTATGTCTATCGCGCCCCTCTTGTCTGATGGTGCCTTCGTCCAGGCTCATCTTGTGCTATAGGCTAAGGACATACGGGTGAATCCGCTCCCAGCCCGTGGTCCAGCCCGGTTTATAAGGTCATATATTGTAATGTAATCTAGATGAATCATTGCCCGAACTCAGCATATACACTGAACCATGTCCACAGAGCAATCTCACTGGAACCTGTTTCATGCATGCTACCTTGCAGAGGTAACGCTTAGGCACAACTGTTTCTGCCTGTTGCCTTCTCGCGACGCGATGTGCGGTTGTTGACGTCGGGGAGCTCGCTCTCGCTCGGCTGCCACTTGATGGTAGATTATCTTGCAGCGTCGCTTGCGTTGTGAAACCCTATTCTTGATCAATAGCTTTCAGAGACATTACTTTAATAGCGTGTTCAGTGGTTCAGCCAGCGGACAGAGTACCCATCTCTCCCTCCAATGAGATCTTGCGCTGGATGTTGCGTCACACAAATGTGAAAGTGTCCCTGAACGTAACCGACCGCGAATATGGTCTCTGCTGTGGCGTCTCTTGCTCTGGCGTGCGACTAGGTTGAGCCATTTGAAAATGAGATGAATTAAAGTGGACGAAGGCGCCAGGCACGAGACGAAGTGCGAAGGTGAGGGTGTCTTAGCCAACGGTCATTTCTACCGGAAGATTTAAGGTCGAATTAAAAGCATGGGGCACCAATCTTTCGCTTGCTTTCCGGCGTGACAGCCGTTTTTTGCGCTCCTTCGTCATAATTATGAGCGAACACGTCATAAATATGAGAACACGTCCTACGTCATAAATATGAGCGAACATAATTGGCTGACGCAGCTATAGAGGTTGAACAGCGGTAGATTTGCTTTGTAATTCTTAGGTTGTCACTGGTTATAGACACCTATCGAGGCCAGGAGCTTAGACCTCGTCATCATAAAAGAGGACGACTGCCAAGAAAGACGGAGAGAATAAAGCACCAGTCTCTGTTAGCAAAACCGGGGACAGTCAGAGATGAGTTGTTTGATGGTTTCATCACTACCCCACACTTGTCAAGCACGAATGTCTGACACGCCATTGCGAAACACATGGGCATTTTTAAACGCAACGCCGAGCCACAGACGACACAGGAGAGTTGATTCACGTGGTAGCAGACCTGAAGAAAGTCAGAGCTGCAGATATGGGTCGAGGGACTATAGACGTCAATTGGTGAAGTTAGTTGGGTTCCATGAGTCAGCTTGAGTAACCTACTTAAAGTTTCTCTTCTTCAGAGTGGAATAAAGGTATACATCGGATACGATCATGAGCAAAACGGGCGATTTGGTCCACATGGTTATTACAGATGATGCTGCACTGACCTGGTATCAATTAAATAATTACATCATGATGACCAAGTTGATGACGAAGTTGATGACGAAGTTGATGACGAAGGTGACGAAGTAATCGATGACGAAGTTGGTCATTATGTCGATGACGTAGTGAAGCGAGAAATCATTGAGGCATTGAAGGAAGCCTTGGAGTCACGGAAAATGCTCCCCGGATTAGGGGATTCCCTAGTGGTGTACGCTATAGGCAGCATATTCCGAGGCTGTCGACGGAGGAATCATGAGACAGCTTGTGCTTTATCACCCCAGTAACAGCAACTAGCTGTATAACCTAATATAGTGTAGCAATACCAGTAAAACGCAGGCGGGATAGCTATAAATGATAGAATGCAAAGTGCAATATTTTGTGTGTTGTGTTATTTGCATTCCATTTGATCTTTTGCGTAGACTTGGGGGAGTGCTCAATTGTTTATATATATATATATATATATATATATATATATATATATATTGTTTTTTTTTCGACAGGCATATCTTGCCTTGCTTTTGTTTGAGATGACCCGATGGACACAATGCACGTGTCACGAATGCGATAATGTGATATCTCTGGATTCTTGCTCGGTAGATATTTAGCTCGTTGCCTTTCAGGATGACTGTTTCACTTCCGTGTTCTCCAGCATCATTAGTTTCAGTTAAGCGGACATGAGCACTTAGCTCTGGTTAGCTACGCGCGTGCCTCGGTACTGACTTTGCCAGCCAAGAAGCGTCGCACGAGAAAGGCGTATTAAAAACATATGAGCAGATAGAAAGCAAAGGTGACAAACGGTCCAGAGTTCCGCCGCAGGCTGCTACGCTACGCAAGCCGCGAAATACGGAGGAACGAGGACTTACGTGCGGCGGCAATTAAAAGGGCTTGGTCGCGAGGCACGGGAGGATAGCCGCGCCACGGCGAACCACGCGCCTGCCGAGAACATTCCGAACTGTCGTTTTGCATTCGTTTTAATGCGGGCGCTGAGCAAACTTTCTTCACGAAGCCACAGCTGGCGCCCGCTCTTACGAGCTCTCTTGCGGACATCAACCTCATTTGAGCTGAAATGAGGCGCGGCCAGAAGGGGAGCGCGCTAGTGCTACTCCACGTCTTTCGTGCTGGGCACCGTGGATGGTTTCTATTATATTTTTTTTCCTCACGAATGTCGGAGGTGTAAACGTCGTATAATTAGAGCCTGCTGCAGAAATGGCCCTGCTCCTGCGAAGTTCCCATTAAGAACAGCGCTCCTTAGTAGGTGAAAAGTACCCCTCTGGAGTATGCCCTTCGAGGCATACGGACGCAACCGACTACGAGAATAGGATGGTCAGATATTAGCCCGCTGAGTACCAGGAGCAGTCTGAGTTGAACGATTCACATTTATTGTTTTATCTAGTAACTAACGCTGCCGCGGCGTCGTCAGTACGGGGCGGTAACCACCGACACACAGAAAAAAAAGGAGACAGAGCTAAGGATACTCTCAGTGAGGATAGGATCCACTGAAAGAACGTACATTTATTTGAGGCAAAAAAAAAAGACCTCCAAGAAGGCGCAATTGTACCATGGCTCATTGCAGTTTCTTAAGCGTATTGCCACACCAACCGAGCAACGTGAACTTGTGCCTTCTCCTCCCATACGGTATCAAACTGGACGTGTGTCAGATTGACCTCCCTGCCTTTCCTTCATTTTTCTTGGGATTGTGTTGCCTTGGGCTGGTCGATAACATGGCTCATTCTTAAAAAGAAGAAAAAAAAAGGCAGTGCGAAGATAAGACGCAGGAGGCAAGAAGCAGGCACAACGAACCGCTGAACTAACAACCATTGCTTTATTGCTTGTCCGCTCCTTTGTGTAAAATGCAGCTCACGAACAACGAGAAAGAAAGGACCATACTGCTCCATCAAAAATATGATCCGGTTTAACAAGAGCACACTTGACCTACGACACAATGATGGAGGCCAAAAATGACGTACCATACGGCTAGACACTGCACGAGTCTACGGTGATTTGGAACGCGCGCCATGTTTTTGGCAGAGTGTTGATTATCTAGAAAGGGCGATAACAGGAGGCCAGAGAAGTCTCTTGGAAAGAATGGTGCTCGTTAATATTCCAATAGATGTGAAACAAAAAACACCGCCCCGCAAAACATATCAATGCGTTTCGCTTTTGTGTTAGTCCTCAAAGTGACAGAATAATCTAGTTGGATGAATGGCTACACAACAGCGTAAGATTATTTTCTACTTTGCTTTAGGTGAATGAGTTTCGGACGCATAACAGATTTTGAGAAATGGAGGATCTTATTTATAGGCTTGCGTTAATTGCAGCGTGCGATGTGGTCGTGAACTACCTAACGCGTGCACCAAGATTGAAGCTAACGTCAGCGGTCACAAGTTGGCAGCTGTACACTATATATATTATATTAGTAAACAATTATACAGAAAGCGTGTCACTCACTTGAACTGGAGGAAGGGAATGGTTCACCTCAGCCACTCTAGGAGGGGGAATGGTCCAAATCTCACCGTTCGGATGAGTTAAATGGCGTGGAATTAACGGGGATCTCTACTCGATCTTCGGAATGGAGTGGAAATAGGCTGGAGGGCCCCCCCCCCCCCCCCCCCCCCTCCGCAACTTTGGTTGGTAGCGCTCTAAATAGCACAAATGATTTCTACACAAAGAAAACTAAGGACTTCAAATAGCACAAACCAAAAGATCCCTGATGTTTCGCGACATAAGGTGTACATTTCCTTCCTTCTTCTCTCCCGCTAATCCGTGGGTTTCGCATTTGTGCCCCTGTTCCATGTTCCCCTCTCGTCCTTTCGTACAGAGTAGCAAATCGGTGTCTGCTTTTCGTCGCATCCATTTCGTCCAACGTTGCATGCCGACAGGCAGGCAACCATTAAAGACTGCAGCCTGCCACCCCATACTTTTTTTTACCTGCACGATTCCGTAGTTGGACCAATTCAGAATAAAAGTTTATCCCTCACCAGTGGCAGTGGCGCTCAGAGACAAGAAATAGCAAAGTGGGAAAACATGGCGACCTCAGTGCCTTGTAATATTCTTTCACGACTTCATTGTGAACAGGCTGCCAGGTTGACAGGTCTTTTCCATGCGTGTCTATACCCCGAGAGCATGTTTGCCTCACTTGAACGTAAGAGCATCGGGCACGCCTGTACAAAGGAGCATGCGCATAAAGTGGCTACTGCATTTTGTTCTTTTGCGTACAATTTCGAGAGTAAATTGTTCACAAAGAACTTTTTTCTTATTTCTTATGCAGTAACTTGCTCAGAGCAAGTAAGGCTTCTAGCAAGGCGAACCAATTTACACGCGGCGAAATGTGTTCATCTACCGGCGTCACCAACAAGAAGAAGAAGAGCGACATCGTCGAGGCGTGAGCCAACATATACTGCTCGGCTTATCCGCGGCTCCTCCCCGGCTGAGAGACCCGTGGTGTGCCGTGGCACAAATAAGTCCCCACGAACCACATTCTCGTGGTTTCATTTGTCTGCGCCCTGTTTTTGCCGCATGCGTGCACCTCAAGTGCTTTCAATGGTGCACAAGAGAAGAGACCTCGACCTCTTAATTCGCGCCAGTCGGAGCAGCAGCTTCACTCTTGACAGATGATTTGATAACGGCAGTGCAAACTGTTCACATATGGCGCTGTTACATTTTATGTCTGGTCGCAGTGAAGCAACCGTTCGAGAGCATCACCAGACGGAAATGCTGTCTTTTTGTTTTCGTTGCTTGCTTTCGCTGTTCGAAAGCTTACGGCTTGGCTCCAGCAGGCTAATTTTCAGCAGTGGATGAGGCCAAGCGGGCAACCACACCATAAATTGCGACTCGCTTCTATAATATTGCCAAGAAGTGCAGCTAATGATGTTACGTCTAAATGTACCAAATCCGTCAAACTTCATTCTCCTCCTTTTCTTTCCACGCATTACTTACTAAAAGAGTAAGTCGCCAGCCGTATGTACAAAAATAGCAGAGAACAGTGGTAAATATACCACTGAATTGGTATGCACGGGTAGGTCTGGCATGTACGGTATGTCCGTCTGGTATGTGCGGGCATACCTGACGGACATCTGGTATGCACCACTGATCTCTGCTAGATCATTGCTGATCAGTGGTATGTACTTATTAAAACGTTTTCACAACCACCTTGGTTTCGAACTTACGCACCCTTCCTGCTAATGGACACACCATGGTGAATACGCCGGTAAAAGAGGAACTCCTATTGGTATATTGTCAGTGCTTCGCGAGACCTTGATTTCTTTTTTTTTCTTTTGCCTGCTCCATAGGAAAATACACACGGACGTAAATTATCTGTTATTACCATTTTTTTTCTTATATCCGCTTTACAAAAATTAGAGAATCTATAAGTGAGTAGAACCTTCTTATTGCCCCATCAATAAATGACATCTGTTTTGCAAGAATCTCGGTTGCTTAAGTTACAAAAACAAAGTGCCAGTTTCCGATAGTAAAGCTGGGAGCAGTCGTAAATAGATGTGAGAGTGCGAAACATCAGCGAGAAAGCTCGGCATGGAGAGCGGAGATACTGTGTTCTGGCTGTGTCATCGTTGCTGCGAGGCCCTCCGTGTAGCAGCTCAATGCAGGCCTAAGGATACACTGATGTAATCTATGTGAACCCATAAGCGTGGAAATATTTTAGCCGTCACAAAAAAAAAAAAACATTTCACCCTGTAAAATAGAATCGCCAGAAGTAACTCCTTCCAACCTCTCCACCCATTGCCCCAGTCAGCCATATACTTATATCTGCATTGCATAGTTGTCTGTCTTTTGAATACAACAGGGATGAAACAAGACCGAGAGAGAAGAAATTTCTGAAAACAAGAACGAAAAAAAAAAAAAAAACCGCGCCACGACGGGACACAGGGGGTAAGAAGCAGACACAATGAACTCCTGAACTAAAAACCATTGCTTTACTGTTTGTCCGCTCATTTTATGCAAAATACGGTGCCCTCGCAAATGGTAGGTGGTTGTGGTAGCGATGTGATAGGTGGTCCACGACCACATTGCACGCTGCAACACAAGCAAGGCTTGCGTTCTAAATAAGATCCACCATTTTCAAAAATCTGTTATTTGGGCGAAACTCATTCTCGTATAAAGCAACGCAGAAATAATCTTACGCCGTTGTGTATGCCATGAATCCAGCTAGATTCGGTCACTTTGAGGACTAACATAAAAGCGAAACGCACTGATATGTTTTGTAGGGCGATCTTTTTTGTTTAACACCTACTGGAATGTTAACAGACACCATTTTTTCCAGGACACCTCTCTGGCTTTCTGTAATCGCACTTTCTAGATGCGCAACAATGTGCCAGAAACATGGCGCGTCTTCTAAAGTGACCAGTGAATCGTGGAGTGTCCGACCATATAGAACATCGTTTTACAGCGCAAGCTGTTATGGTCTCATTCCAATAGCCGTTTCGGTTGGCGATGGTGTCCGCCGCCACCGCCGGTGTTCGTGACTGCTATCGCCGGAAATTAGAAAGAAAAAGTACCCAGTTGCCGCCGGGGTCGAACCCGGGCCCGCTGCGCGGGAGCCAGATAGTCTACCACTGAGCCACCCAAACTTGTTTCTTTATCGCCGGAACTGTCACTTAGCTAACACTAATTGCATCAATTTTTGCAAAAGAAAGCAATACATAATTCTACATATAAACATACCTTCTAACTTGCATGCATACATGTTCTGTGGTGAGCCACATTCTGGATGGCCATGTCATGTTTAAAATTCTTTTAAAGTTACGAGGGGCTCAATCCTCGTCATTGCTTCCTATCAGGCAGCGGAAAAATGCCCTATAAACGCGCCCTGGCGCGCGAGGAGACATGATGATGATGATGATTTAATTGCATCCCCTGTTAAACGGGGCTGTTACAAATGGTCACCTAGCCTGCTTGATTTAATCAGATATGCTACAGATGTTTCTATCTAGCATTTCTGTATACAACTCCTTAATCTTTTTTTTCTTCCTTCAAAATCTGCTTTGTGCCGCTACCTATGGATACTAGTGGATACTGGTGACTGTAAGAGATCCGGTCGTATCAATCTCTTCCCTGCTTTTTTTTTCAGCAATACACGCGATGTGACATGCGCACCGCGTAGCGTCGATACGTGCACATTTTGCATTGCAGTTGAAATTATTACAGCAGGTAGAACACCATGTAGAAGATGCACAGGTAACGGTACAAGGCAGAATGTTTGAGGTATGGCATGGCAAGAACTTTATTTTGGTCCAGAGAAATTAGGGCTCGAGGGCAAAAGCCCCCAGGCTAAGTCGGTGGCTCCGCCCACGTAGGCACCGGTAGGCCAAAGGCTTTCCCGATGTCGTGAGCTCTCCGGACGGCCAGGAGTAGATCTTGGAGGACTTCGCTTGATATGCGTCGACTCCAGTCCTCCTCACTGTTGAGGTCCGAAGTCCTTTGGTTGGGGTACAGCCAGAACATATGATCAAATAGACACTGAGTGTGTCCACAACGGTTACATTCCGTGGGAAACTCCTGGTCAATTTTGTTGAGCACAAAAGGTGTAGGATAAGATTTAGTTTGAAGCATTCTTAATGTGACTGCCTGAGCTCGGTTCAGCTTCTGATGGGGTGGAGGAAAAAACCTCCTGCCGTCCCTATAGTGTGAGATGCTTTCGTGAAAAGTACTAAGTGGGTCTTTGTAGGAGCCGCAGTCATCCTGGAGCAGTTCCTGATCTGATGCGCGGCATGTGAGATTTCGCACAGCAGAGTGAGCTTGCTCGTTAGGACTGCAGCCATTGGGGCTGACCGAGTGGCCCTGATGAGCCGGAAACCAGGCTAGGTGTGAGCTATCCAGTTGCTGGTAATTATGAGTATTAATACTGTGTATAAGTAACTTGTTTGCTTCCATTGAGACGAAGCCGGCGGAGTAGTTTCTAATAGCTGTACGGGAATCGGAGAAAATCGTGGAGCTTCTTGTCATTGTAATTGCTAGTGCTATGCTTGCTTCTTCGGCGACATGAATCGAGCTCGTTCTTAGTGACGCCGCGCTTATTAATTTGCCCTTCTCATCGACCACGGCAATAGCGTAGCGGTTGCCCGATCCATAACTTGTTGCATCAACAAAAAGAGCTGAGCTTTGTTGTTGGTGCAATTTACCCAGAATGCATTTGGCCCTGGCGTCCCTTCTGCCCTTGTTGTGGACAGGATCAATATTTCTAGGTATGGGGTCCACAAGTAATTGCGTCTCCACCTCCTTGGGTAGTTTGAATTTAGAGACGTCTCCTCCTCGAGGAAGAATTCCGACTTCATCTAGAATTTTGCGCCCTTACTTAGTGAGACAAAAAGTATTTTGAGGAGTTGTATACATAAATGTTAGAAAAATATATATTGTGTACCTGATTAAATCAAGCTGGGTAGTTGTCTTAAATCATCATCATCATTAGCATCGTATCCTGCCACTTTTCTTGCGATACATGCGTCTATACGTGCACCATTTGCATTGCAGTAGCAGATTATTGCACCAGGTGGCACGCCATGTAGCAGTTGCATAGGTGGCGTTACAAGGTAGATGGAGAAGTCTTGTGGAAGAAAAAGATTATGGTAATGTATAAATATTGATGTAATGAAAAACACATATGGTATACCTGATTAATTCAAGTGGGCTAGATGACTGTTTGTCACCGTTCTGTTTCAAATGAAATGCCATTATATCATAATCATCATCATTGGCATCGTATCGTCCTTTTTGACACGCCATGTGACAAGCGTGCCGCGTAGCTTTGATACGTACGAAATTTGCTTTGCAGTTCGGTAATATTTCACGACGAGTCCCGACATGTAGCAGTTGCATATAGCAGTTGCATGCTGCATGTAGCTGGACCTGGTTAACACAAGCAGGCTACGTGACTATTTGTCACCACCACGTTTTGAAGATGCCAATAAACAATGATCATCATTAACAACAACCTCCCGGGCCACGGCTGATGGGATGTGAGATGTGCGTCGCGTATGCTGGATTCCTCTTCGGTACACGTTACGGCGCCTCCTCGCAAGGTACGAACCGCTGCTGAAGAAGCGAATCGTAGAGCTACGTACGCGGCTGCAACCAGGCATCATCGGGCTCAGCAGACTTCTGTGCACAGAGCATTACAAGCCGCAGCTTGCCGTCGACGCCGGGCGGACAGTTCAGATCGTTCTCGTGAAAACGAGGCCAAGAGACTTCGCTGCGAAGAGCCTGTTGTGCGTGGGGCCGAAATTGAAGCTACTCTTGAGCCGCTCCTTCAGCTTACGCTGCGACTGTGCTGCGTGTGCCGCGCAAGCCTGTGACTTTTTTGCCTCCATCCTTGTGTCGTAGGTCAAGTGTGCTCTTACTAAACCGGATCATATCTCTTGACGACTAGAAGTTGTCTTTAAATGCACTTCATTCTTGTAAAGTCTTATTAGCTATGCATGTCCTCAGAAGTGTAGAATGTGCAGTATACACTGTTGTTTACAATTACCGCCACATAGGTGGATGAATGAGGTTATATTATTGTTAAATATACAGTGCAAATGAATATTATACAGGAGGAGGTCCCGAGGTCAAAGACTGTAATGAGACCTCCTTAGTCACGTATAGGTAGGTACTGAAAAATGGGTATGAGAAACAATATATTGACGAAGTCTAGCTTGGTCCAGATTGCAAATGCATCAATTTGATTGACTAGCTAAAAATCAACATTTATCGTTCCAGGACTATGTGCCCATTCCATTCCAACTCTATTCCAGAATCTCGGGCTTCCATTCAATTCCCATTCCATCCGTCCGACGGCTGCCCTAATTCAATTCTCATTCCATTCCGGCTGTTTAAAAAATAAATTCAACTCTGGAGTTGGCTCTCCGCTACTCTGCCACTAACACTGCAGGTACTAACCGAAACCAGCAGCTCATTCAAGTGGTCCAATCCCTCAGCATAGGTTGGACCCAAAACCACATCTTCATTACGCATGCGAACACTTAAGGCGCGAAGTTCTGTTTGTTTATTACTGGGATTCTGTCTTTGCATATGTACAGTGTGGTGCACTTTTACAGCTGTGGCATGGCACGAGTGACAGGTTTCACATGGCATGAATGCCTGGAATGTTTCAGGCATAGGTATCTTCTGAACATGTCACATGAGCCACATTTAGTAATAAAGCTGAAGAAATGTTGCAGCTGTATTGTGGTTATTAATGTTTACGCGCCCCTTTTACAGTGGACCGTTACGTACATGTATTTCTGCGATCATATTTGCAGGTATATACTAGCCTTAATGAAAGTAGCACCCATTCTGTCCTTACTTATGTGTGGCTACCTCAGTTCCTGCCATTACGTCTTGTACATTAATGCACGAAGTCGAAAGCACACATATTGCGCAATGAAATCATTTGTCCAGTCTGGGCGATAGAATCTTTATCACTTGTGCTCCTCTATGGCTTAATGAGCATTGGAGGACGCTGGTAGAAACTCTCCGCAGCAAATAATTTTATAACTCTAGCCAATACAAACAGCATTTATAGTGCCGGAAAAAGTGTGGTGCCGAGGCAGGCTGTACAAAGGCACGACTGTGGACAGTAAATATACCACGGCGACGCGTGAACGCGCGAACGTGGTGACGATTTAGAATGAAAATCCTTATTTTGGCTGCCCGAGCGCATTCGATCGTATTTGGCAAAAGGGGCGATAATGTGATGACTTTATTCGCAGACAGCACTATAATAGTGCGTGTCACGAGCTTGTGAGTGTGATTGTCAGCGCTCGAGAGGGTTCCGCACCACGTAAAAGCTTTGCCATTCTGAAGGCCGAGGCGTGGCGCACTCTTGCAGTGCGTAGAAGTCGCCGTCGCCGCCGCCGTTGACGAGCGTGAGGCAGCGATCAGGAGAGTCGAAGCTCGCGATGGAGAACACTGGCTCGCCGAACGCCGTGGTCCAGTTAGAGGCGAACTTGAGCCGCCACTGCTGGTCGAGGCGACCGCTGCAGCGGGACACGTGGGCCACGCATCCCGGCTCAGCGTTTTCGCACTCCAGGCAGCCTCTGAACAGCGGACGGTGGCTCACGATCAGAGGGCCGTCGGAATTCCACTTGAGCCAGCCCCATGTGGGACAGTTGGCGTTGACTCGGAGCCGTTGCGACCTGCGAGATTTAACGAATTGTTACGCTCTCTCATCATTCCTTCTGTTCAGTGCCTCGGGACGCAAGCCCAGCACACAGATTTTACTGTAAAGCTGTTAAGGAGAGTCCCGCAACGGTTTTCGTGTAGCGGTGAAGGCCGGCGTGACCGATAATCAAATGTAAATACAACGCAACGTGTGTCGCAAACCCGAATTTGCTTTGAAACGTAATAATAAACGAATATAATCTAAAAGTTACCTTGTGTGCATCTCATTCAAACAGACAACTTACATGCGCGTTGTTGTTTTAGCCAGTAATAAGGTATTTTTGTTTCTCCCGTCGCATTATACCGGTTTCACGTTGGAGGTCAGCTAGGAGTTGGTACCGCTGCAGTGGTGAAACCTGACCCCGTAAGGCTACAACGCAGCGTGTGTGCGTGTGTGCGTGTGTGCGTGTGTGTGTGTGTGTGTGTGTGTAAGAGAGGGGGGGTAGGGGTGTCTAAGAATTTGCTTTAAAGTGTAATTATTACGTATAAACTAAAAGCTGCGTAGCGTATACCTCACTGAGATATACAGCAGCTTCTACGCACGATTTTTTTTTAGCCAGTAATTCGTACTTGTTGCTTTTGATGTTGCATTTTACTGTCTCCACGTTGGATGGTCGGATGGATGAAAAACTATTGTAGTCCTTTAGGGCTCCACGTTGGAGGAGGCCAGCTAGAAATTTGTACGGTTGTGGCGGTGAAAACCGGATGGTGTTGTCAGCAACTTGGCCTTCTTAGGAGCCCCGCAGCGGCCGTATGGCCAGGGCGTTGGTGATGAGTCATCATAATAACCGCCAACAAGCAGACGCTTAGTACTTACGAAGAGAGTCAGAAGTCACTTATACAGCTTCGCTGTCATGTATGTATCGGATGTATCAGTTGCTCAGGTTATCATCGATCGACGAAGGTTGTTATTTTTCTTCTTTTTTTGGCTGTCTAGCGTGTGTGAAATTATTTAGCTAGCACGCCTCGGTTTATCTTCCGTACGTGTTGAGCCAAGACTTATCTTAGTACGGTTGTTTTAATTATGTTATGGTATAGATAGATTAAATCGAGAAAGTAAAACAGGGAGAAGAAGCGTAGTGAGCAATATTTTATGAGTGCAGCGCACAACTTGGAAATAAAGGACATTTGGCCACTCCGTCATTGCCCCAATCGCGTTCACAGAAATATGCCTTCCCTATTAAGGTATCCGGGATAGTCAGCGCGTGTGCAACACCATGGAGTAATCCGCTGCTCAACCAAAGAAAGCTGCAGTTTGCGAATAAATAAATAAAAAATAAGGCCTTTGAATAAAACGAGATGTAAAGGAGGCAAGCTTTTATTATGTTTACGTATGGTAAAACACAAGCAACACACTAAAGCGGGCAAAGGGAACTCGAACGAAAACGAACGAACGCAAACGAACGGGCAGCAAAATGAGGCTGTGCTTACAATAAATATCATGTTTCGTCTTCACTACCAAAAAGCAAACAGCCGACGTAGAAACCCAAAACTAAATCGCGCCATGATTTACTGTAGATCTGAACTTTCTCTTACATGATATTTTTGTCATTCGCATTTACTGCTTCTTAGAGTTTCATGTCCTCACCATTGTAGTCTTAGCAGCTGTCGCCAAGCTGCTACATAGCTGCTAAGGACAATCGTTCCGGTTCAAATTGATGGTGGTACACATTTTCACGGCTGACTTTAGTTAGCGATGCAGCAGAGAAGCCGGCTCACACGAACATAAAGGTTACATTGAAAATAAAAGCAATCAAGGCACGTCCCTAGCAGGCCATGATTAAACAGTAGTTCTATAGCTGGATTTCTTGAGGCAGTCGAAACAGTGAACTCAATGTGTGCGTTAACACACTGAACTATATACAGTCACGAAACTCGAAAATTTAGCTTCTGGCGAAGTTGAAGCGATAGCAGAGACCAGTTAGCTTAAAAGTAAAAAAAAAAGTGCAGTTTAGGCTTGTATGGTATGCTGTTTATCGCGTACCGAAAGTGAAAAGTGGCTCAGATGTGGGGGAGCAGGCGGGTGCAAATAGCTGTTTTTCAGACCGAACTTAGAATACTAATCGAATAGTGCCAGAAGCGAATCGAATACAAATGAAATAGTCCCAAGACTAAATCGAATCAAATATTTTTTAATAGTTTGAGAATTATGTACAGTCTTTTCACCATTAACACCAAACAATTTTCGCATCCTGATATTCATAGCATTAAACAGTTTGTCATTGTGCTGCACAGTAAAAGCCTGCTTTATTAAAAGCGCAAACGACGAATTAAGCAGTTCTCAAATCCAGGGCTCCGAATGCATGACTACATACGCAGTCATGCATTCGCATATAAAGTTTAGAAATGCAGCCTTGTTTCCCACTTGATGTGTGTCTATACCTTCGCTATCAAATCAGAAATGCGCGCCGCCTTTCACGAAAAAAAAGTCGGTCTTACTGAGTAGGAATGGCCGCTGCTGATGTCACTATTATATCAAGTATTTCGAAATGAAACGTATTCATATTTGATCCGATGAAATGAGACAGGTACTGCATCTATAACTAGTACCAAACGATGCCCACTGCCGAATTCTCTGCCAAAATAACATTTCATTGCTAGTGACGGCTGCAATCTTGGTTGCATTGTTTGGTGAATGCGCTTTTCTAATAAAAAGTTGCTATTTCTGCCGTGATTTTTGAAAACCTAGAGAATGTTGGGACTAGAATTCTCGCTTCACAAGACCACTAAAATTTACTGTCTGCTGTCCTTCATTTGGCAATTTTACAGCGGAGAATAAAAAAAAAACCACTAGAGTACAGTGACTGATTCATTAAAGAGTTTTAGATAGGGGCCCAAAAAGTTTGGGGCCCCAAAGAGCTTTGCGGGTGTTAGCTTTGGGGCATGCAGGAGTGAAAAGTTTAAGAATGGGGCTTGGCGTTTGCGAATAGTGTCTTGCGTTTGCAGCGCCACTACGATGTCAAAGAAAAACTATTATAAATAATAAAGTAAACTATACCATTTTATGATAAGAGCCACTGACTTTCAAGTTTTTTGCGTTTAATTACAATTTAGAGGTTATTCTATTAGCAGCAAGCGATTAGTTGCGCTTAATTTTGAGTAACCAACTTTACGTGCCTTCACCAGCCAAGCTAATCCATGTTTGGCCTACGAGCCATGAAATCGACAATCGATTCGACAAGCGTCATCTAATGAATCAAACTTCATTACACACGTTAGTTGAGAGAAAGCGATAACCGCTGTCACTTCTCCCAGCTTACGCACTTCATGCGTTACCACGAATCGAGCCCAGTTTGGCGTTCAGCTATAGCCGTCGCTTCGATGGATGCCGCCATGTTTGTTGACGCAAAGCTTTTGAGGCGGATTTTGGGGTTCCCGCCAAATCAGTGAAATAGCGTGCCCGACGCTAAACCCAAACGCAGTGTGCGTCTCGCGCATGCGCAGTGGCTTCGACGCTATTTCTTTGGGGTCCGAAAACGTCTAGGGCCCCTATTTTAAAACTCTCTATTAACTAACTTGCTGCGAAGAGCAGTTGGCAAATGCACGCTTAGTATGGTCTTCACATTCCTATCTTCGTTTTTATTGCGATAGCAATGATATGATCACTCCAGGCGCACTTTCGTCGTCGGCGTCATCAGGATCTTCCGCGTAAAGTCCAAGTGTGATAACATCGCGGCCGCGTGCCGTACATGCTGTGGGTGTGAATGAAAGCGTGCGAGGGTGAGCCGAGGATGGTGGCTCGATGTCGCATGCGCAAAGGAGAAAGGCGAGGAAAATGCGCACGGTCTTCCATCGCACGCAAGGCACTGAGAGGGGGGGGGGGGGGTCTACTTCGGCAGCGGCTGAACGCGGCCACGTGGGGCCTATCTTGAAAGCGATCTGTGGTGGGTGCAGTCTAGGTTCGCCGAGGGCTGATAGCTTTGTGTGTGCTCTGTTCTCGCCGCTTAGTTCGCGTTGAAGCTAGAGGCCGCACGACGGGCATTTCTGTCGCTGCTGCCGCCGCTGTTCCTCACGCCAGCGTTTTGACAGCGAGTGTCCGCGGTCATCGAGTGAAATGTTTGCTTGTGTGCACGTGACACCATGCTTGTTAATATATTTAGTAAGCGAATGTTCACCAGTTTATACGACCGATACAACTACTATCCTTACTTCTTACAGCTGCCTAATAATTTTATATCGCAATCGATGCTTCGCCTTTCGAATGAAACTGCGATTTTTTGTTGTTAACTCTCCTACCTAGTTTCTTTCTGATGCGCACGATTCCGTGATAGCGCCGCCGTATATCAGGGAAAAAAACTGCTGTAAACGTACGACGAATGGAAGAGGCACGCAAGAGTTGTCCTTGTGCTACGGCGCGAACATTTGAGCGAACAATCGCTGTGGTAGCGGTGCAAAAAATTCGGGAGCTCCGTTCGGCGAAACCACGACCACAAAGGCGCGCGTTCCGCATTGCGCTAACGAAAAGCCACACTGAGCAAACCCAGAGAGTTTAGAAAATATGCTTCCAGAAATATACAAGACATGGTAGAAGTACCTCAGGGTTGACCAACTTTGTGCTACTGCGCACATCCGACCGGCGAGAATGGAGAACGTACCGGTACGCCAGTGGCGCCTGAAACGGTTAATAATCAACAGAAACTTAGGTATACGCTTAACGATAGGTTCTGAATAGAGGGGGTTTCTAAAACCATTCGTGCGCTGCACAAAACACCACCATGGAGAGGTTATCGTTCGAATAATCTTAGAAATGAAAACATGGCGCCACTGAACCTCTAAGCGTCTATTAAGAGAAATAATAAAAGATAATATTGATTTGTATGCGACAAAAGCCCGAGTTGGCATGGCACAATAAGTCGCCCCTTTCGAAAAGTTCTGCGCACAGTGAAATCGATGGTCGATGCAGAAACGTTCCCTGAAGACGACTGCAGAGTGACGAGTTCGATGGTCGGTTCGGAGCACTCATATCCATCATGATTGAATGGAAAGACAATTGATCAAGAAAAAAAAAAAGACGAAGAAAGATGTACACAGTGACATAAGTGTGCGCCTTCGGCAGTGGCTGTACCTTTTATTCGCAGATGTCTCACTTAGTCAGTTGAGGTCATTGCGGTCGCAGCTATAAGTTTGCGCAAGCGCAAGAACACAAAGGGCCGTCGGAACAAAGCTGCGTCGGCTGTATAGCACCTGCTTTGCGGGGTCCGTGTTTTACTGGACAGCGGAACAGCGCAAAAGCATAACGTAAAACTTTCGTTGCACGCTTGACGGGTACGCACCCTGAAGTCTCGTACAATTTCGAGAGGGAACTGTGGCGCTAGCTGGGAGCTGCGAGCAGAGCACTTCAGCCAGCATGGGAATGATGGGTAGTACATGGATTTGCCTAAACTTCGTCCGTCTGGCTTTAAATGGCTTCGAGACTTTGCAAAGTGACCACTTTTAGGAAATTATTACATTATAAATACTCCAATAAACATTATTATTGTGCAACGGCAGCATTCGAACCCCTAGCACAGAAGCCCGATATTGAAACCATTACGGCACGAACGCATAGACAAGCGGAACCACTGCAATGAGCAGCGATTATCAGTGCTTGCAGAGCCTTATACCTATGCGTTAAAAAATAATACAAAATTGCTTTAAAATTTAGGGGAAGATGAAGGGTAATAAACAAAGCCACAAGAACGTCTGAAGCCCCAAGCACGAAGATCAGACAAATCCATGTCATCATTCCCATTGTGGCTGAACGACCGCAGTACCAGAGTTCCCTCGAGTGATAATTATAGGAAACTATGGTACGCATGGCACGTTTGAATTCAACAGTGAAATCGGGTGAGTTTCGTTAAAGGCGAATGATTAGGAAGGCCGTATCACCACCAGAAAGACGATTTACGGCGATTAACTTGAATGACAACAGTAAACGACTACCAGCTGGATAGTTATATTTTTTTCCTGTGCAGAAAATCGCTGAACACAGGCGGCATGGCAAAAAGTTAGAGAAGAAGTTCCACTCGCCGGTATTTTATGTAAGCAAAAACGATACAGAGCTGATCGGAAGAGCGTTGCCATCGCGACAAACCATATACTTGAATTTGCGTCTTGATCTATGGAAACCCGCCATGGTTGCTCAGTGGCTATGGTGTTGGGCTGCTGAGCACGAGGTCGCGGGATCGTATCCCGGCCACGGCGGTCGCATTTCGATGGGGGCTAAACGCGAAAACAACCGTGTACTTAGATTTAGGTGTATGTTAAAGAACCTCGGGCGGTTCAAATTATTCCGGAGTCCCCCACTATGGTGTGCCTCATAATCACACCGTGGTTTTGGCACGTAAAACCCCATAATTTAATTTCATTTTGATGCCTCCTTTACTCAGTGCCCTGAACGGGCAGTGTAAGGTAGTAATAAATAAATAAATAAATAAATAAATAAATAAATAAATAAATAAATATGATGGGTTCCTTAATTAGAGGGGGGGAGCGAAAGAAGGTTCACCACGTGAGGTCTTTTGAACGTGCGGCAAAATATCAGTTACAGTATCATTTTCTCATCCACACGCACACCGGGATGCGTTCCTTGCGACCGATACTTGATCACGCTACCTAGTGATACGCCGCAGGAATCGAGACTATGACGTGTACTACAAGTCCTAGATGCAATAAATTAAGCGACTTAACGTAGAAGCTTGGGCGTCTTGGTGATTCATTGAAAAAAGAAAAACGTTTCCAATAAATAAATTGCAGAACGTGGATAGAAGACACTCGCGCTCGTCTTGTTCCCGAAAGACCCCGCGTAATGTTCCCGTCTTTGTCTTCGAAAATGCGCCAACTAGGCCACTTGTATTCATTAACATATTCCCGCAATTCCGTCAATTTGGTTGATTCATGTTTTCTAAGACTTCAGAAACGATTTGACAGCTAGTTTTGTTTCATATGCTTTTTTAGCCCACCGGGGGGGGGGGGGGGGGGTATCTTTGTGGCTTTGCGATTCGGCATGGCAAGCACTATAATAGAGGTTATCAGTGCTGCTCCCGGTCGCATCAATGACATTTCGATGCGAACTGGATAACAAAAGAGACCGAGTAAATTAGGAACCTTAGCCCTGAAATATCGTGGTGGCCCCTCTTAAAACTGACAAAGATGGCGTCGACAAAGAAGAATACGAAGAAAAAAAAAGACGATACCTGAGACGTCGCACGTATAAGCAGCACTCACCAGTCTATGGTACAGCAGCCGGAATCAAGACAGCCTCGGCCATGCATTGTCTTTATGAACACTCCGTCGCCACCTGCCCCGCCGAGTGCCTCTGACGCCATTTTGACGGCGCGCGCGACGTTAGTAGCGTATTCCACTTGTTGGAGCACTCCGATGGTCGCAGACGCCTGTGTCGCGAGAATAGACGCGACCACAAGTGTCACGACTGACCAGGACCAGAGTCCCGACTTCGGGAACCGATGCGAAGCTGGAACGTGACTGTGGGAGCATGCAGAAGCAGTTTCCATGCCTTGTAGAGAGCGCTGCACGGCGGCGCCTGTAAAGAAAACGTAAATAGTTACGGTACGACATGGCTATGCACTAGGGGCCTATATTGCAGGGCCCGGACAGCGAAAAACAGGGCTCTCCAAGCGCGTCGGCACAAATAGTCAGTAATAATGAGTCGAAATGTGCGCACTTAGCGCACACAATCACAAGCATATTGCGTAAACGTCCCGCAGACCGGTTTATGAAGTCGAAAATTTGCTGCAAATACCCAATAGTGCAAGGCCGCTGCCTATACGTCCTAGAAAGCGTAATTATACAGAAATGCCGCATTAGTCGCGTTAACAAATGGCTTACGCTGGGCTTTGAGAAAAGGGACGCGCACTTGGGGCACTCGTGAATTTGTCTCGCTTGAAGATAATAGAATGGCGTAGCCCGTTAACACACAATGTGGAATTTATGGAAGCCAGTACTGGCCAGTCTAGTAGGCTAACAACGTCTACAGAAGGTAGGGAAGGGAGAGAGCCACTTCTACACTTATTCTGTTTGTACCTAAAGTACCGAAAGTGCATAACCTTACCCTAGTGGCCAACTAAACCAGTCTTTGACTGCTGCGTCAGTCGCCCCAGTGCGCGGAATTGCGTTGCATGCGATATTCATCTGCTATTCTTGCCACAGCCATTAAACTGGCTTTTTAAACGTCCTTTATTGACAGTCGCAGCATCAATTTTACGGTGTGCATCAGTGCCGACCTATATTTTGATTTTATCACGTGGTGTTTTGGGATGGGAAAGGGGCTAACGTAACTCGAGCTGATTTGGTCGACACATCTATGGAACTTAGAATATATAGCACTGATAAATATATCTGGGGAAGCCCAGATATAGTTTTAACGTAAGTATCAACCAACCTGCTTAAGTTTTTTTTTGATAAATGTGCGGTGTTCACCGGAATTTTGCATTTGGGCATGTGTGATTTGAGAGGGACTTTTCTAAGAATCTATTTAATTTTTACTTTGGGGACCTCTGCCTTTATGTTACTGTATATTTATTTTGAGTTGTTTTTTTACTGAAATTAAATTTCCCTAACCTTTATTTTTTTAATGATTTTTTGGCCATGCGTCGTGTCGAGTGGCCTATACTATAGCGAAAACGGCCCAGGCCAACGGAGAAGGGAGAAAGGACTCGAAAACGAAGCACATCGTTACAAAATACGGCCCATGTCTCCCGAAAGGGCTGATGTATGAAGCGATTTTATAAATTATGAAACGCGGTCGCGGGATGAAATCCAGGCCACGGCGGCCGCATTTCGATGGGGGCGAAATGCGTAAACACCCGTGTACCCAGATTTAGGTGCACGTTAAAGAACCCCAGGTGGTACAAATTTCCGGAGTCCCCCACTGCAGCGTGCCTCATAATCAGATCGTGGTTTCGGCACGTAAAACCCCATATTTTTTTGTTCAAATTATGAAACGACTTGAGCCCTTCAGTTCTTTCGCTAGATTTTGGGGTGCCTGTTCCACGTGCCAACCTTCTGTGCGAAGTGCGCAGTCGTAGTGTTTAGGGGCATGTTGTTGATAAGAGAGTAGGGGAGGGTGAGTAAAAGCAGGGGATAATAACCAGGACCGTGCATAGCTATAGCTCATCCTACGTTTGACAGCACCCTATACGCAATAAAGCAGCATGACTTCCCATCATCCTGTTACGTGTTCTTTTAGGTAGGGTGAGACAAATGACATATGCTAGCAGGAGCCCTACTAATCGTTTCTCCCAATCATAGCAGTTACGCAACTGCTCTGTCCATCCCAGCGCCACGATTGCTTTGTAACTGTCGCAGTGTCGCTCACCTTTCTCCTTGCATGAGCCAATCTCGACGCGGCAGCGACGTTAATGACTTTGAGATGTATACAAGTTTAATGGGAGCGGTACGGTTAAGGGGGGGTGGTGAGGGTGCGGTTGGTGATGGTTGTTGACGGCGTGGACAGTGGGGCGAGTTTCGGTATTGGCAATCCAAAGGAAAATTCAGTAACTTTTGCATGTGGCTCTATCTTTTCAACCTACATAGCATAAAGTAAAGTGATGCACTTATGCGTAGAAATTAAATGTGTTTCTGGCAGTTTTTTTGGCAGGCTATAGCTTTAATTAGTCGCTTCACTTGTTGCGCCAAAGGGCACTGCGCTGCTTTTCGCTCTATCGCTTCAGCGTACCATTCCGTTCGGCTGCTCCTGCCGCAGGTCGCTCCACCTAGGTCGCGGGAAAGCTTTCGGGCGAACAAAAAAGCGGTTTTTCAGAGAACCAATTGTCACGAAATCAGTAAGGTGTGGTTATGGGAGCAAGCAGCGATTAGCCGACTATGTTTGGGGGGAGGATAAACAATGGGAAAGAAAAAAAGCGTTTTTAAATTAAAGCGAGACGCAGTTAGATTCATTCAACGAAAATAAAATTCCTAATTCATTTTATATATGCATGGCGAGAAAAGATACAACTGTATTTTACTAGATCATTATCAATATATACCTTTTTTCAGGGCCCACCGTGAGAGCGCCCATCGATAGCGGTGGGCGTTGACGCCGCTATCACTTGCAATGCCATGCAACTCTTGGAGTGCGTGGAAAGGCGCGCTCGTAAAGTTCACCTGTTACAATACGCCCCCCTCACATGTGTTGCATGTCGACGTTTGTCTGAATTAGGTGACGAGGGTAGTTTTATTGTTTCTTAACCTGTGCAGTCAAAAGTAGTGAGTTGCGACCATCAGATACTTGGTTACTTTAGTTGTTTTCGCGCAACAGCGCTGGCCGACAGGCTTGGCGTCCGACGAAAGGGCGAGCACTCAACGCAATCTACGCCCAAAGTGTTCGTCGGCCTCCTAAGAAAGTATGTTCTGTGCAGCGATGCGATTTCGACACCCGTACGGCTGATCTCTTCCGGCATCGCTTTTCGCGCTGAAAACTCGGAACGCCCATGAAGTCGAATGGCGGGGCATTTGAATATACAGCTCTAATGGCAGGCCTCCGAAAACAAATTTCGCGCCTATGAGAACAAAATGACGTCACTTCTGTTTTTGACGGATATGACGTGAATTATTTTTTCTTCCGCCGGAAGTGTTCCCTCCTCACACAGATGGCGCTAAGCCCCATGAACCGCCGGTAAGCAACCATGTTCTGAACGTATGGGCTTCTATGGAAGCTTCGCTACCAGGTATATCTACCTTGCTGCCGCTCTCTGCACTTCTGCACACGTGCACGCCTTTGCCTTCTACTGTGCGTTGCAAACATTTTGTTTCTGTGTCGGCCATTGCTGCAGCGATGTATGAAAGACAGAAGAAAGGCAGCAAGACGGTCTCCGCGGCTCTGTGGTGGGCCAACTCGAGAAGGGACAGCAGGACCCTTTTTTTCTGCTTGCAAGAGAATGAAAGGTAAGCACGATTTTTATGCAGTTATGTAGCAAATAGCCGCTAACCTTATCGAAACGGCTATAAGACGAAAGGAAGGGTGTTCCGTACGCGGTATACATTGTTCTGTGGTGCGTAAATACATTGAAGCTATTTATCGACAGCAACTCCTGAGACGACTGAGTGCTAGCTGACCCGCTGAAGGAAATTGCGTTTCGTTCTATCTCGGCGACTGCTGTTCGCTTATGGAATAAACTGATAACTTTGCCGAAGATCCTTGAATGCTTGCTGCACGGACGAATGGGTTAAGTTAGAGACTTGCCTGTTCTTGGTTAGACATTGCAAGTCACCTAGAGCTTCACAAGGTGCGGAGACCAATTGAAGGAGCACCGCGCTAGTGCAGAAAGCACTGCAAGCGTTGTTTTCTTCACGTTGGCTGCTACGGCGCCGGGTGCGTTTTACGTTATACAGTGAAATGTGTCGCAAAAAAAAAGGGGGGGGGGAAGCCTGTTTTTTTTAAAATAGAATATTTATGTGCGATGTTCGCGGTTAACTGAGAACTAAGCAGACAATCATATTTTATTCAGAACGAGCGAATTAACCTTCGTGTCAAGTTGTGAAAGCGCGCATTGCGTACGAAGGTGCTTACGTCGGCGCTTAACGAGCCACGCGCTCCGGTGTTCCCGCAAGGTATTGCTGCCCCTGTGCAAAACAAATTCTTCTAGAGTAGGAAATGCTCATAGACCGTTGGCCAGTGGCTTACAACTTTTGGAAGATAGTCTTCCAGTACTAGGCTTTCTGCAGAACTAGGAAGACAAGGAGTATGCGAAAAGGTTGAACTAATCCGTCAGTGGCTTATGGACTAGTGAATAAGAAATTCAGGGATCAAGATAATTTACCTGTAAGAAAACTGATCAGTGTTTTCAGACAGCTGTTGAGAAAGCAGTATTACCAAACCTGTTACTTCAATATAGTATCAGTTAAAATGAGAATTTGGTTGTTAAAGCTTTGTGTCATATTTTTAGCATAAATCCCACAACGAAATATAATAAGAGTTGACATACATGAATTGAAAGCACTGCTTTGCGGAAAGAGTGCTGAGTTTTGTTCCTTCAATTGCGTTGTGTGTAAGCATAAAACTTATTACTTCCATTTTTTTTCCTGACCACTGCTCCAGCACGGACAACTCTACCTCGTCTGTGTTTGGGTATGCGAAATGTGCTGTCTTCAGGCTTTCAACCGGTCTCGCTTAATGATAATTTTTTTGCATGAGTAATCGCAGATAACTGTTGCGACAAATGATTTGCGTTGGTAGGATTGTCTCATGTAAAGTAAAAAAAATACATGACTTTTGCTATTCAGAAATTGTAAGCAGTTTTATGTATATGCACCTGTAAAGTGTGCAGTTTGTACTTTGGATGCAGGATGATCAGGTCTGCAATATTCTTTTGTGTATTGTATCTCTTGCTGTACAAGAGTTGCTAATAAAATTGCAAAATAAAGCACATTTCACTGCCTGTTGCAGTCCTGCCGAAATTCAGTAGCCACGCGTTATGGCATGCTAGCACACGTGTCATAACAGAAAAGGGTAAAACTTCAGCAAAGACAGAGGCGCTGCTGGCGTTTTATTCAATATATGAACTACACACGCAAAATGAAATGGTCATTACAAAAAAAAAAGAATGGCTGAAAATAACAGCTGTTAGAATAATGCAGACTGTAGCAGCAAACGCAACTCGTGCTAGTTTCCTGTTGCGTCTGCCGAGAAAATCGCACACTCGTCCTGCGCATTGCAGATAAGTGGGATGACCGTCTCCCCCTCGCTCATCAGCAAAACCGTTGTTATAACAGCAGGCTTAATTTTTAAATATTTTTTTCGGAGAAAGAGAGAGAGAATAAACATCTTTAATGTATAAATGCAGCTTTGGAGAGGCGTCCTCATTCCAGGATGCCTTGAGCTCGGGCCGCGTCCTGGGCCCTCGCAATCAGCCGTTGCTGATCTTCGAGGTCGGAGCTGGCCAAGGCTCTCTCCCAAAGCTCGTTGGTGTGGTAGGGGTTCGGAGGATTGAGTGGTGCCTCTCTGCAGCCCCCTACTATATGCCTGAGGGACCCGGGCTCTGCGCAGAAGCGGCATTGCGGAGAGAATTGTGTAGGGGCTATGAGGTGGTTTCTGGTTGGGTGGGGAAATGTGTTAACCTGTAGAGCTCGGAGGAATCGCTCCTGCTCTCTAGGTAGTGACTTGTGTGGGGGTGCATATGTTCTGCGGGTTAGCTTGTAGTGTTGTGTGATGTCTCGGAGAAGCAAGGCCTACCGAGCACCAGGAGAGGAACTAGCACTCGCGACGCAATACCCGTTTACCTGGGGGGTATACCATAGAGTAACATACAAGGATAAGAGAGGACACTTCCATAGGCCCCTGCGGCCGATTTGGGTTCGCAGCGCACCTAGCGGGTGTGTGGAATCAAATCAGACTCAGAGATTGGGACCGCACAAAACAGATCTCGAAGGCTATCTTCTGGCGATTAGAAAATTTACATGGCCTCTAAGATTGCCCCGTGCGAGTGCTCGTCCCGGAGGCTATATTATGGCTATATTTCGATTTTTTTAACGCGTTGCTTTCATGCATCAAGTAGCTTCGTGTAAGCTGTACTGCCAGAGCAGGAAGCACACGATGCCACTGTGTGTTTATGCAGGCACTTTAAATAAACATGACAAGTGTTGGAAGATACGAAACTTCATTTTTTCAGTCATTTTCAGTAAGCACATGTACACTTCTTTTTTTCGCAACGTTCGATGAACGCAAGCACAAAAAGATGCATGCACTGCACAATGAGAGACATGCCAATACAGCTGCCACATGTTGAGAATAATTTTCACAAAAGGAATAAAGAGGCGATATTATGGAAAGCCCCACAGAACAGTAAAACTGCAGAAGACGGCATTAGCATTAAAGAGGAAAACAACGCTCGTCCTTTGAAGCCTAACCTTTCTTATTAAGTGGTAGTTTCGGGCTGCATAGCAAACAAGGAATGAAGGCTGCTCAGTGCAGTTGTCAGCCAACCGCGCTCTCTCCCTGTCCTGCCGTTGTTACTGCACCTCGCAACACAGCAGTAATTCCCGTAGTACTTGACTATGGTCGGGATGACCTGAAAAAAAAGTATTGGTTATGTCTTCTCTCCCGGCTTCGCACAAATTTTCACCTACGCACTTCAGATCGCCCTTTCGCGAAAAGTGTCACGTGCAATTTCGCACCTAAAAAAAAAAAAAAAAAAAAACAACCTTCGGTGCCATGCATGCGCTACTGAGGCAGGAGGGTTTATTCACAATACGTCGTAGCCACAGCTTACAAACATTCTTCTGAATTCGCAAGTTCTCTCTAATTTCGCTCGTAACAACGGCTTCAAGTAATCTGCGCAAGCCACGAATAGCGATCCTAACCATAACTGCATTCTTTCACAAAATTGCACACACGTGCATTGAATTCGGACTACGTATACCGGCGTGTGCAGACTCACTTTCTCGCGCCAAGAAACGATTTTCTCTCAAACGTGCTGCGTAGCATTCCAAATTGCTGTTTCTTACATAATCTGAAGCAATCCACGAACATCATGCACGAAGTGAAGAACACAAAAAGCTCTCTGTGCCGAACAGCACAATGCGACAAATGTCAACTTACGGCTGAAGTGACAAATACATAAGCAATTTGCAAAGTAGTGAAGGGAAAAAAATTGCCCCCACCTCCCCGAAGGGAATCGTGAGGAAATGCGAATGCATTTCTTGCGCCGAGAGTGCACGGCGTAGTAATTTTAATGGCGTAAATTAATGACGAGACGAGGATTTGTACCGTAACCATTTATTTACACATTCATCAGCACCTGTCTGTGTTGTCATTGTACCTGACGGCCATAATCCCAGCCTTGTGGTCGCTAAAGTGTACAGTCAAAGGGTCTTTGAGAAGCATGCGCACGTCACAGTTTCGGGTAAAGGCGAGATCAATGCAACTTCCGTGAATGGTAGTCGGACACTTGTCGGACTCGGCGGAGGCACACTGCATTGAGTACTTTGTCCACATGTACTTCACTCGAGGATCGGCGGCTCGCCGTTGACGTTTCTCCGCAGCGTCTCGAACACGAACTTCAGCGTTCTCGGCTCGCCGTTGACGTCTCACAGCGGCGTATCGAGCACACATTTCCGGATCTTCGGCTCGGCGTTGGCGTTTCGCAGCGGCTTCCCGAGCAGGGAGTTCGGTATCGGCAGCTCGCTTCGCTTGCGTTCGGCATCACGCGCTCTTCGCTTCGCAGCCTTGTCTTCCGCTTCTTCTCCTCCGGTTGATGATGACGTTGAAGCTACTGCAGTGACGTCACCTCCAGCGAGAGGTGTAATGCTCGGGTTGGATTGTATTACACTTCTTGCTAGGGGTACCGTTGCCGTCAGACATTCGCCTTCATCGACTTCTGCCATCGCCATGAGAGGGGCCCAGCCAGTGAACGGTCGAGAGTGAGGCGCGCGCTTCACTCCATTTATATATACGTGCGAGTGTGCGAACGGGAGAGTGGGGCGCAGGGAGGAGAGAGAGCGAACGGCGAGAGAAGGAGCGGCGAAGCACTGCACCTACCCTCTCCTACACTCTCTCCACACACGCGGGAGCTCCGCCGAGTTCCCGCGATGCGAGCGCCCTCACACGCCAGAGCGCGCTCCTCCTCTCCACTCACTCTCCGCTACTCCGCCCGCACCACGGCTCCGGTTGCTAGGGAGGAGGATAAGCGCGCGCGCCCGCAGTTGTTGCTATGGGAGAGCGAGTGAGAGCGGAGAGAGAGCACCTGCCGGCGCGCGGACACCGACAGACGCCTGACATGCCCCGACTAAGAAATGCATTCGCATTTAAAAAGAACGTAATGAAGGCCTTCTTACCAAGCAGCAGCCAAGCAGACAGACGTTCTGGCAGACGTTCTGGCAGACGAACCCAGCAAAGACCACGCAGACTTTATCGCACATCTTTTGTAGCGCCGCCTTGCCTGATCACACCATGGCCGATATTTTGTAGTGATGCGTTATTCTTTATTCTATATACTAGTCTTATCATCCGCCGCTCACGGCTGGCTGATCCCGTTGATAACGTCTACGTCTACAGCCACATAGACAAGTAGACGTATAGTGCACTATAGAAAAAGAAAAATTACTACAGTAGACAACTAGTACGCGCGTTGCCTTGGAGACAGGGTAGGGTGCCTCGATGCCAGCGCCGCCGTTCAGAGTGGTGCCATCCTTTGACCGCCCCCGCACCGCCGCTTTCTCGCTGCGACGCCATCTTGAATCACAGCGAGCGGTTGCGATTGCTTGGTGCCGGTGCTTAGTTCGAGACACAGTGCGCGCGGATGCTTCGCTGACGCTTCTACTTGCTGGACAGTGTTCAGCCGCATGAATGACAAGCTTGTCAAGTGCATCGAGTCGACATGACGGGCTGTTGTGTTCCCAAGTGCACCGGATCGACGCGTAAAGGGCTTCGTTGTTTACGCTTACCCCGGGACGCAGAGCGAAGGAAGAGATGGGAAGGCCCAAGTGAAGCGGTATCACTGGAAGGCAACGGATAGCTCCTACATTTGCGAGGTAAGTGTCAAGAAACTTTAGACTATCGCACCGTGTTTTTCATAAATAAGAAAGTATTCTCTGATCCTCGCTCACGTACCTACGTTCGCTCACGAACTAAGCACTGCACCGATGCTGAGTAGCTTATGGTTTGCGAGCGCGCGTCGCATAGGCTTTTGTCGTTTTGATCGGCGCAGTCTATGCGAGTAGTACCCTTATTTTAAAGACTGACGAAAATGCTTCGCCGCGAAATACTCTTACATTAGCTACAAATCGTCATGTAAACCACCTATTTTACTTTTTCACGGGAAGTACACATCGTGTGTCTCTTGTTTCTTTTTTTTCCTCAGTTTCCTTTTTCGCTACTGGTTATTTGGGACTAAAGAACGCAGTGCTTCTTCTGGGGAGAGCGGCTGTTGTGTACGTGGCAAGCGAAGCATTGTGATTTTCTCTGATTTCTCAGCAGATATCTTGCGGATCTCAGGTTGTTACGTTATATAGCTGATTTTTTTAGACGAGTATATTTGTAGCGTGGTGCTTGTAAGCCGATGATCATTCGTGCTCATTCCCGATCATAGTGGGTACTGTGGCGGTCTTTAAATGCCTGTGCACGGTATGCCCAGGTGTAGTAGTAGAGTTAAGGGGCATCATGGGACCAAAATGTTTCGGCGCTTTCTGGCATGGTGTCTGTTGTAGCCTGTGCATTTCTTCGAAACGTGTGAAGCGAGGTAATACAGCATAACTTCTGCGAAAATTTATTTTTAAGCACTGTAATGGATTCCCTGTATTTACAAGGCAACTTTTCATATCAATAATCACTTTTGTTGTTTTACTTGTACTTAGAAACACTTCGAAGAGGACCAGTACGAGGGAAATCGACAGGATGGACGCCGTCTGTTAGTCAACAGCCCTACATCATTATGAACTATATTTCCAAAGTGAAAAACATTGCTAACCTGTATTTGACTGTCTTAGTTTCCTTTACGGGTTTTGTACGCGATACGTATGCAGTATTGTTTATTTTTTCGATGTAGTTATCAGTGTTCTAATGGTTATTTATAAAATGTTCTGTACTCGCCATCGATGTGTTTGGCTGATGCGACGTATTCGATAGTAGCTGATGTATTCTGGCTGGATATCTTGATTAATATTACCCGCGGTTGCGTTTTCTTGTTTGTATTCTTGTTTTCGATTTATATTGTGTGTAATAAGTTTGATGTACTCACTTGAACCCCCCCCCCCCATGTAATGAATAAATTAAAAAAAAAACTGTCCCTATACCGAATTGTGTGTGTCGCGCCTACCTTGCGAATTTTTTTTATCTCGTCTTTCAACATAACCTTCAGGCGCCACACAGTACATATAATTTTTCATGTACATATCTCTTTCATGATTTACTGTACTAGACATTACTAAGTAAATGTATTTTGTGCATCGTTTGGTTTCTTGTGTGTACTACGCAAGATTTACAGACAAGTTACGTTACATTTTTCTCTACAGCACTAACTAAACCTTATTTTCACATCGCAGTTATTTTTACACCAGCTTAATCCTGTCAGCACACAGTTCTGTGGGCAAAAAAGCAAAATTGCGCGTAGATATCGTCAAATAATTGCAACGAACGCGAAGAGCACACGCAACGCAAGGGAAAGTAACCGCCTTGCGCGAGGACCTGGCTACGGTAAAGGAGGCGTGACGTGTAACCAAAATACAACAGCGAAAAAGAAAAACTTCCACAAACAGGGGGTCGCAAACTTTATATACCAAGCATCGAAGCGCCAAAAAATAGTGCGTATTTCAAACATACACACGGCATATTAAATGTGATTGAATTAGGCAAGTTGGGGCATGTTCCCGGCGCCATACATTTACGTCTTCGACCTTCGACGAGTTAACGGCTATTGGTTATAAAGATGTGCAGATGCGATACCGATAAAAAAATCCTCATCAAGGCAAAGCACTTGGAAGTGCGCCACGAGTAACACTATTGATGAACGCAAGCGTAGCTGAGTCTGAGCTCGTGTGATTCAATATGGCGGCGCCAGCGGGGTTGTCTCCACCCTGAATGGCGGCGCTGGCATCGAGGCACCCTAAGACAGGGAATGTTGTATTGCCCTCTAGCGGGCGGCATGAAGCTGCGTAGCTCGGCCACTTTTAGGTTGGAGTGGCCACTCTTGTAATCCGTATGTTACTCTATGGGTATACACGTACCAGCTGACATAGCCGTGGTTGTAGTGCTGTACTGGCTGGGGCCCAAGCAGAGTGTGGAGTGAAACAAAATAAAGGCACCGAAAAAAAAAAACCAAGCTCAGGTAACGACGTACGAAGTCAGATCACTTATGAAGACACCTGAAGTGAGGTCGCGAAGATTGGCTTAATTCAAACTACAACTATTCGTATACAGATATTTATAGGTTAGGTTAGCACACACTTAGGCAATGCCGTTATTTGAGCTTCTAATAATTAAGAGCAACTGAGAACGTTGCTAGCTTCAAGAAATATATGTAAGGTCATTAGATCTCAGGAGTGCGACATTTTGTTTGTGACAACTCGTTCTTGAAGCTTTCATGTGACCAAAGTTGAATGTGCAAAACACTATATTTGATCCTTGCCAAGTTTACCTACCAAAAGAGTTGAGCCATTTAAAGGAGGGGGAGTATATTCATCAGAAATTAATCCTACAAAGTAAGAACTTCTGCTCCTGGAACGCGCCTGCCTTTATTCATTTGTCTTAGCCCGACTTACTACTCACCTCCCCATCCCCATTGCCACCACCTCTGAGTAACCAGAATGACAGCGCAAAAAAAAAAAAAAAAAAAAAAAACGGGACCATTACGAATAGGCAGCGAGCACGATTGCAAGATTACACCGTAGTCCATGACTGAAATAAATTTTTGCATTCTTAACCTGTATTGTTTATATACATATACTGATGATTTTGTAATAGATCTGTAGGAGTTTTTTTATTGTACCTCACTTTTGTATGTAAATTAAAGTCACTCTGCTCTGTCGCCAACTATCTGGGATATGTTTCCTCTGTACTTCCTCCCCCCGTGATTTCAACAATGGTTCTTTGCCATTTTTAGTCCTTGTTCATCCATTAGCCTCATGGGTATCCTATCCAATTGGGGTGGAGTGAACTTTGGTATTTTCTCTGCCGACTTTTTACAATCGAGGTCGTTCAGGACCAATTCCATTTCTGCATCAGGCTCACTCACGGGTGGCTCCTTGACTACTCTTGAGTGGCTCAGCTATATTTCCTCTAATGTATATTTCCTCTGATGTCATTCAGTGCGTCTTGCTACTCAAGATTGTTCTCGTCTTCATCTTAAATAAAGGTCGGAACTTTTTCGTCTTTCCTATGGAGCTCTCGTTGCACCAGAATATCCTTAGCGCACTTTTGGTTTTCTGGCGTATTCCCGAAAGAAACCCAGCGTTTATTTGCACCTTTTATTTTCATCCGGACCAGAATCCTGCGCTTCCCAATTCTTCTGTTGATATAGTTCCTATTTGGTGTCTGTTTCTTCGTGTGATCGTTATTTTCTGCATGTCTTTGTTCCCCGAACGCTGTGCATGACTCTTTGAGTGCACTGCTGATTTTCTTATGGATTTCTTTTTCTTGTTTTGTTTTTTTTTTCTTTTTCTTTTTCTTTTTTTTTACCGCGATACACACATGTTTATTTTATGACCGTCTCTTGGAGTTATTTTCTATTTTATCCTCAATGCTTGATGTCGCGCTTCCTTTTTGTTGGTTGTTGAAACTTAAGAGAATGATTCCTCCTCACTGTTATCCGCTTCGATGTCGAAGTGCAACGTAATACGTTTGTGATCACTACTTAAGCTTCTAGCTCCTTTCATGGCTACTAGCATGATATACCGACTTGCTGTATATTTATTTCAGCATCAGAGTGCAATCACTAGACGACTGCCTGTTTCTGGAGTCCCGTATTCATTTACCTTCATAGTATGGTACCTTATTGACGATTAGCAGATTGCGCTGTCACTTAGGTCTAGTCATATAACTTATCAGTGTGATCTGCTGCTTATGTCTGAGCTTTTCAAGATCTTCATGCTAACGTTTAATCATTGAAAAAAAAATGGCCGTTTTTTGAATGTTTTAGCTAGTATTTTTTATACTTGCCGGCGGCTGCTGTTGCTTCCGTGCTGATCAACGGCATATAGTTTGGAAGGTCACGCGCAAGTTGCGCCAGTGCAAGAGCGACGCTTCTGCGCGAGTTCGCGACAAGTCGTGTTTGACAGTAGTGCTTTTCTTTCGAGGCACGTTTGGTAAGTTGCATTCATTATTATTCATTTCTCTGAGGATACTTTGGAACAACTTTGAATTTTAGGAACGTACTGTTAGGCAGAGGACAGTGTTGGTCTCTTCTGATCGTGGTAGAGGCAGATAAATTTTCGAGTTAATTTGATGTTTGATGAACGTGACAGCTGAACGCTCGAGAAAGGATAGCGTCGGTGTTCTTTTTCGCAGAGATATGTAGATAGTTCGCGTCAGTTTCCGTTAAACTAAGACTTTCTTTTCGGATTTCACAAGTTCGGAAAATAACGCTGTATCAGGTTAGATATTGGTTATTCTGCAGTCTACTTCAGCTGAATTTAGAAATCGCCGGATGGTTGTTCCCGCACGCACGTAGAGAGTTCCGCGCCTTAGAAACGGTCTGCGAGGATCGCTTTTAGTAATGGTATACTCTACAGATTTATTTTCTCTTCGACGTATTATGGAAGGGTGCGTCTAAAGCAGTGCGTGTCTCACCCGTGTATATAGACGACGGCAGCATTTGAGTTTCATTTATTGCGTGGAAGTACTTATAAATAAGCGCGAATCTTCTTGTAGTTTTGAACGCGTAATTTGCGCAAGTTTTTTTGGTTTTTGTTTGTTTAATGCGTGAGTCGCAAGCAAGAGTTTTGACCGAAAAGTGATAGCGAGTCTGATAGTACATCCGTGAAGTCAACGAGGCTCTCAGTGGCACTATTACGTGCGTTATTAACGGATGTAGAGTACGAACATATGATATTTTAATTATCAATTATTTAGGGCCATTCTGCAGTTAAGTTGGAGGATTTTCGTGTTGTATGCATGGATGTGTAGTGTTCTGTTAGATTAAGTTTTTATTGCGATAGCAATTATATGGACACTTCAACCGGATTTCTGCCGTCGCCGTGAGGTTCCCTATAGATAAAATCTTCGCCGCGCGCCGTATGCCCGAGCGGAAGCGTGCGGGGACGCACGCTGTCACGGAGAGCGAACGCACTCAATCTTCCACGCGCAAGCAAAGAAGCGGGAAGCGAGCGCCGGAGGGAGCGGGAAGGGGGAGGGGGCGCACTTAAGGCCGTTTCACATGGTGCGATTTTGCACTGCGATTATCGCACCGGAAGTGCGATTTCCGTCGCATGCGACGAAAATCGCAGTCGCAGGGCCGTTTCTGCGATTTTCGGCTGCGACCAACCGGTTGGTCGCAGCGTCGCAACGTCGCAGCAATCGCTGCGATTTTTCCGTCGAAATTGCGCCGAGAGGTATTTCGCGGTCTGTTTTGGAAAATGGCGGCGGTCGCTCAACGCAACGTTTATAGATACTTTTTTGTCTATAAATATTGGATCAACGAGCCTCGAACAGTGCAACTAATTGAGTGAAGCCTTGGATTACGCAATCGGTACGTAACATCAGCACCGACACGCGAACAGTGCAGATAAAAACTCGTAGGTCAGATTCGGTTCTGTGATTTCTACGAGTTTGTTGACACGCTACGTTGCTAATCTGGCGACGCTGTTTTTTAGGTTGGCTTCGGGTGCTGATAGTACGTACTTTTGCGTGATTTTCCGTTATTCACACGCGCTGCGAGTGTGTAAATACTACGAGGTGTCCCTCACGGGAAGGCATGGCCTTCGGATGTCGTCCCAATTTTCTGGTTCTGGAGACAACTCGCGATATACGAAAACGCCACAGTTTTATCGCCGTATGCTTTTACGGACGGAACAATTTAAAGAATATGCAACTACGGACAAATGCTGTGGTCAATAGGTCACGCTATACGCGCGACCATTTAGTTGCAGTCGGTTGGTTAGGGCTTTCATGCGCATTTTCCCCAATGAATTATCTCATTTCAAGGTTCTGTTACTACCGCTGCGAGACGCAAAGCGAACGTGCAAACTGGATATCGTAATGAATGTTCTACAATAGCATATTTCACGCTTTAAATGGGAATAAGCAGTATTGCCAATTTATTTTCGAAGCAATATTTAAACAGTTTTTTTTTCTCATTTTTCTGATACACCATTTTTCTCCTGAATAAAAAAACCAATAAACCTTCAGTGTGTTGCAGACTTTGTATCCTTACTGCATCTGTATTAACCCTCACATTAAAAGGTAATTGCACATTTCGCTTACTTCAGTGCATCGAATTACTTTTGTTTATGCTGGTTGTAACATATTGCAGTACTCTAAGAAACTACATAGCCATAAACATCCTTGCCTTTTCTTGCTTCTCTGTCTCTACTTCCTGTAAAACACATGCAATAATGCGAAAAGCAGGCGAACACCTTGTTTTTATAAGCAGTAGATAACTCATTAAACAAAAGCAGATCAAAATTGTGCACTGAAGTCAGCTGGTTGCATTCCTTCGTCTGAATGATAGTATCTTTTCAAGTGTGGGTGGGTCTTGCATGTCCACAGCTCATAAAGTGTGCAGACTCATCATGAGGCGTAGGTATAGCCCATCAAGATGGAGGCAATGTTGCTAATGAGTCTGCACTTACATGTATTACTGCATAAACTCGTATAACGATATCCCATCATTACTCAATCGAGCTTGCTCAGTCATATTCACCAAAATTCTACTTATCCGAGCTTGCTCTGACTCATATTCACCAAAATTGTACTTGGCCGAGCTTGATCTGACTAATATTCACAAAGATTCTACTCAGGCAAGCTTGCACCGAGTCATATTCACCAAATATCTACTTAGCCAAGCTTGCTCCGACTTATATTCATCAAAATTCTACTCAGGTGAGCTTGCACTGAGTCATATTCACCAAAAATCTACTTGCCGAGCTTGCTTTGACTCATATTCACTAAAATTATACTTGGATCAGCTTTCCCCGACTACCACATGACAATATTCACTAAAAGTTTACTCAACTGAGCTTGCTCTTACTCGTATTCACCAAAATTCTACTCAGTCAGGCTGAAACGAACTCAGACTCACGGTTAGTTCGAAGTCTTAGTGAGCCGACGTTTGAGTGAGTTCACCGTGCTATGTATACATTACATTGTGTGACCTGTGCGGTGAATAAGCAAACATTGTCTATGAGTACGTGTTGCATCGGGTGAAATAAGGACAACTGTAAACACTGCAGTTAGTTTTCTAGAGTTCAACTGACCGTTGCGTGAAAGCTTCGCCTCATGTCGATTCAAGCAAGTGCATTGGATCTGCATCATATTTTTTGCCAATCCTGCTGTCTGTCCTAACCATTACTGGGTGGCCACATTTTGTACATTTCAACACAAAGTTTAATAAATGACTGTAGTGCAATATATTAAAAAAAAAGATGCTTGCATCACTGCACGTATAACAATCAGAACATGACACAAACACATGCACATAAGATGCACACAAATGATAAATACATAAACAGATGGAATCAGCTAGCCACCACCTATTGAAAAAAAAGAAAAAGCCCAGGACTACGTATAACCATTCCGCTTGCCAGGTACATGGGCTATAGGAGAAACACACGTGCAACCTAGCAGTTACCTCGAGGTAGCAGCTATGGATGCTTTTGCATTCGCAGCTGGCCACTCAACCACTCAAGTGTGTTCAGTGTGCACTTGTACTTAGGCACCCTTTTTATTGTCTGTATCTCAAAAATTTCATGTGGCTCCTCAAAATTTTGAGAATGTTTGGATTCTGAGGCTTGCAAAGGTAAATATTTTTATTCCATTTTCGTTCAAGGTGAAGGCTCATACAAAAGATTAGAGATATTGTCAGTGCCCCTCACTTTCTCTCAGAACATAAGTGGTCTGTTATTGAGATTCTAGCAGCTTTTCAACAGCAAGAAACGGAATCAGCTTCCCCTGTTTTCAGCATTGGGTTAATGCAGGCAATTCAGGGAGGCATAAAGTTTTGCTAATACAATAGGTTCGGGAATACCAGATTAGACTGTACCTTGAAACTTTCCTTGCACTTTCTTATTTTGGTGAAATAACCCAGTTTTAAATGGCTCCAGTTAGCATACTCTAACATTGGTCTAATATAGGTTAAGTACATGACTAGCTTAACAGACTGGGATGCTGGCTTTCATTTCCAGGAGAGGAATCATAGCACCTGCTCCAGTTGCATATGTTTTTGGTTATCAGGGGTATTCAGCCTCACTTTAAGGATAACGTGCTGAAGCAGGTAGAAGCACACGCATTCCATTAGCGGATAGTTTCGATAGCTTCATACCTTACACTTGCCACCATGAATACAAAATTTTAGCGTTCGATTTTGTTATTAAACAAACAAACGTACTCCTAACAAGGTATTTTAATGTTAGCCGTGTGGCTACGCGGCTGCGCTAAGTACTGCAGCATATTAACTTAAGCTTCTTGATACAGATTCACAGCACACTAACAGCGCAAGAAACAGGACGAGAAAATAAGCGACGCCCATGTCTGCCAGAATGATACGATACTACGTACACAAGTGACTGCAGCTCCTAAACAAAAATGTGGTGTCGGCTTTTACGCCTTTCGAAATATTCAGAGAGCACTTGTATGAATAATTTCAGCACAGGCGCCGAGACGGACGAGCCAGGCTGGCGCTAAGATAAACGTTCACAACACAAATTCAATTGCACGTTCAGTAATTACACACAGATCATTTGCGGCTTTGTTCAGGGGCAGACGTGAGCTTTTGGGTTGGTGCTTGCTGCTAAGTTTGGTGCAAGAATATTGCTAGGAGCAGGAACCACTAATTCGCAATCACGAGCAATACACACACATCCGTTTTTCAGAAGCTGACGTTAATCACGGGTAGCGCGAGGGTCTCTGCGTTGACATGACGACTCCGCCGAATCCCGAATATTGCATATGCGATGACAACAGCTATAAGGGCTTGTTGATAGGTCCTCTTGTAATTTGTTTAACCGCAGGTAGAAAGACACAGGCATAAAACACACACAGAGACAGCACACAACGCTGAACGACCACCTGCGAACAGCTGTTTACGTCCGCCATTTCTCCTCGTATTGAACTTCACAAACCGCTGTTGCGCACTCCAAAACAAACTAAACTTTGAAGCGCTTTTAAATTACAAAAAGCACGTATTATTTGGTCCTAATAAAGAGAGGTCAATTATATTATAACGCGCACGTCTTTTTCATTACATTAAACGAATTTATGCGGCATGTGCGACAAAATCTGGCAGCAAGCAACCCTGGGCGTCGCATAATCGCATTGGTGACCTCGCACCATGTGAAATGGCCGTTGCGAATTTCGCATCTGCGAAAATCGCAGTGCAAAATCGCACCATGTGAAACAGCCTTTATACTCTGCCAACAACCGCGCTCGTCGCTCGCTCGCACCGTCTCTTATCTCCACACGGCTCTGACCTTTATGCGCTGTGCATTCGCCGCTCAGTTTCCGTTGAAGCGATAGACCGCACGCACCTTCGCCCGCTGCGGCGTATATGCGCTTGCTGCCAGCGTTTTGACAGTCGTTGTCTGCAGTCATTCAGTGTGATCTATTCATGTTTGTTTGTGCGCGCTCACACCACAGTTAGTAATAGTAGGGCCACATTTTCCAACGCACGCTACACATGCAATGCTGCCCGGATCGGCAGTGCAGCGTTACAGGTGTGTCCCTTCGCACGCGCTCCCCACGGGAAGCGCTTCTCATCAACACCACCGTTTCACACGCGCCTTCTCGTGGTCATTGAGTCTCTCTTCATGTCGGTCTACTTACGCCGCAGCACACCTGCTTACTTAATCAGCTCATGTTTACTACAATTCATATTGCTACCAAAGCCGCTCACCTTACTTCGTATGACATTGCTGTGTTGCTATCGCATTCATTGCTTCGCCCTTAGGGCGAAACTGTGACATTTTTTATATAAAAACACATTTGGTGCCGCAGCTAAACGTCGCCTCCCCTCCCTCCCTCCCTCCAGTCCCCTCACGGCCTTTCGTGCGACGGAAGAAGTCGCGTTTGCTCTCCGCCGTGCGTTCGCTCCCCGTGAAAGCGCGCGTCCCCCGCGCGCTTTCACTCGCACATACAGCATACGGAGCGCGGCGACGATTTCATCGCTGTTGGACTCCATACGGAACCTCACGGCGACGGCGACACGCCGACGGCAGAAATCCACTTGGAGTGTCCATATAGTTGCTATCGCAATAAAATGAAGACTGCGTGAAACTGGCACGTGATGCACGCGTAATACATTTCAAAGAGCGAGTTTGGCACGATAGAAGCATGCGTACGATCATGGCGTAATGATTAGAGCGTTGAACTGCTCTGCTGGAAGAGAGATGATTCGATCCCACCATCGGTCACGCACATTTTTATAGCATTATAGGTGGACTTCAACCACTTTCGAGCTATCTAACAGGAAACTCGAGCTGTGTTGAACGTACGCGAGCGCGTCGCAGCCTGTGCGAAATCGCAAGTTTGTGAGAGGTACTAGGTATAGAAACGCCACTTTCACTAATGAGTGTGCAAGGTGATTCACGTGCGCGCAGAAATTGAGACGTCACAAATGAGATAGTTAGCGGTGCTAAGTTGTGCCCCAGTATTTTGGCGACGACGCCTTTCCCCTTCAAAGCGTCATTCAGGCCACCCGCCGCAAAAATGGCATTGCGGCTTGCGGTCCTCTACGATTATTTTTCTTTCGCTTTCATGATACACAGTATATCAATTGTCTGCCAGGAAAGCCCTCAAACTAGCAGCCGATGAGCGCCTTTCCAATGTTGCCTTCGTAATAGCCGGTGATATTTGAATCACCGGCTATTATCACAGCCTCGTCTTCTGTCTCCTCTTCCTCCTTTCTGTGCGTTTGATTTTCTGCCAGTCTCTCCAACACTCTGCCCCAACTTCCTTCTTTCGGCCGCCGCTAGTCGTCTCTTCAGCCTAACTTTTCTTCTGTGCATTGACCACTAATATTTTACTGCGCTCCTGGGGCGGCCACGGCGGGGCATTATTTAGCCACTTGTTCTACACATACTCGTTCGCTATCGTTGATGGCGGCTTGAACCCGCATGACCTCTGCGTTTTTGACCCTACCTGAGCTTGCTGAATTCATGCTTTATGCTGCCGCAGCTAACGTTCCAAGGCCTCCACCCGTGTTGAAAGTTCTGCGCCTGTGCACTCCACGTGTACAAGTTGTGCGCTTAAGGCTCACAGACTATAACTGAAAGAAAAAAAAAAGTTATCTACCCGAGAGTTCTACAAGACACACAAGCAGGAAACCCATGCGGTTTTCTCGCAAAGAAATCCTCTTAGTTCACAAAAATTTGTCTAGCTTTGATGATCGAACATGCGACCAACGTCTTCCCTAGAAGGTCGCTCAACCGTGAGAACTAAGCAGTAAGCCGCCAGATGGCCGAAGCGTCAGGACGAAATAACTGAAAACACAAAGCGCTGGAACACTGAATGTACATAGGTTCTGTACGAAAGTTGGACTAGAAAAAAAGAAAGCTGTTTTATTGGTTTGCAGAAGGAAATGTCTTATTCAGAAGTGCCCTATGCCATAAATTTACGAATTTTCGCTGGTAAGTTCGCAAAGCGTATCCACTAGGAACAATATCTCAGGGCTGCGCAAGATTCGAGATATTAATTTTCAGTGTGCAACAGAATTTCTTAGCGTTCTAGTTACTTTTGTACGTCAATGCATAAAAGAGCGTTTTCTTAAAAAGTAAGTGGAACAACCATGCATTCTATACAGCAACTTTGACGGCGCATATATCGAAACCGGTGCCATTATCAGAATTCGTTCCAAGTGGATATGCCTTGCAAACTGACTAGCTATAATTCGTAGACTGAAATATGAGCCGTAAAGTAGGTAATGAAAAAAAAGTTTAATAGTGTAATTATGTTAATTATTCAATTAAGTATTTATATTTCTTATAGAAGTAATAAACTCCTCATCGAGTAATTTAGCTCAAGGGTTAAAATTGTGCAATCTGCCACAGGCAGTTTTAAAAAGTTTCGTACAGCAAAAAAGAAAAAGAGAAAGAAAAAACCCGATGTACAGGTACAGTGCAGAGAGGGCACTTAATAGTCATCTGGGCACCCTCCTATCGCGATTGGTGTTGCTGCGTTCTTTTCTATAAAACGCGTGTAATCGCGAAGGAAAAATGCAAGCTTACGCACAGAAGTTATCAATGCGCAAGGAATTATAGAAATTTCGGTGAAGCATTTGTGAGAGTGACTTTTTGTGTCTAAAAAAAAAGAGCGCGGACTCCTTTCAGTTACCTAACTGAGACATCTATCTAGCTATCTAGCTAGCTAGCTAGCTAGCTAGCTAATCTAAAGGCCAGCGCAGTGGCCTAAGTTGTCTACCAGTTTGGGAGACTAGGTACGGGCTCGTTGCCGTGAGGTCATCGTGGTCCTTCCGTCGTCGTCATTCGAGCTTCGTCATCGGACTGTCATCATGCCGTCGTCGTCACACCTTTTAGTCCAACGCAATGACGAAAGTTGCCTAATAGCTTGTGGTAGTGATGCCGACGAGATAGTGGCATCTTGTCTTTCCAGCTGTGTCATCCGACTCACGTCATGCCGTCGTTGTCACGCCATCGTCGTCACGCTGTTGTCGCCATAAAAGAAAATTAAATTCTGAGGTATTACATGCCAACACCACAATCTGAGTATGCGGCACGCCGTAGTGGGGGATTCCGGATTAATTGTAACCACCTGGGGCTCTTTACCTGGGGCCGCCGCGGCCGGGATTTGATCCTGCCATTTCGTGTTTAGCAGCGCAACGCAAGGCCACTAAGCAACCATGGGAGGTCATTTGTCGTCATACAGTCTTCGTGGTACAGACGTCGTCACACCATCGTAGTCACAGGCTCCTCGTCTTACCATTGTCCTCATACCGTTGTCATACAGCCTTGGTCATGCCTTCGTTGTCATGCATTCGTCGTGATGCCGTCATGGTGGTTTCATCGTCGTCATTCTAAGGTCATCGCCCCACTCTCGTCATGCCATAGTCGAGAGAACCTGTCGTCATCATAGCGTTTAACACGAAAGTATTTTATGCCGGGGTCCACGATCAACTTCCTGTAACGGAAGTGACGTGCACGGTGAACGCGTGAAATATGCATTCTTGACAGGGATGGTGCCGCCATCTAGGAGCGGTGAAGCAAAGTATTGCATCATGACACTAACGAGCGCCGACAGTGAGCGCATAAAGAAAGAAATTCAACCAAGAGGGGACACTCCCATAGAGCCCAGCGGCCGAACTGACAGCAGCGCGCCACGCGGTCGGCATCAATCACTTCCGTTTTCGGTTTTGGGCGCGTGCATTTTGAACACCAGCTAGAACGCCGGCTGCGCCATTTTTTTTTGCTCGACCGCGCGGTCTTCGTGCGGAATCGGTTTATGATTTGGTAAAAATGATTGCGAACGATCTTGTCAAGCCCCATCGAACCTGTGCCACGTGCAATTTGACAAAGTAGACGCAAGACTCCTTGTGAAATGAGGAAATATTTATTTTGCTCTATATAAAAGCTCGTTCCGCGCTTTTTGTGCGTTCATCCAACGTTGTGAGTACTTCCCGTATGAAGCTCCACCGGACGGCATCAGCTGAAAAAAAGTAAATTACAAGCATGTTACAAGCATGTAACAGCATGTTACAAGCATGTGTCATTTGGTATTTAGATATAGGAATACTGCGCGTAGAGGCGAAACGTGCGAAAGCGTTAAATGGGCGGCGTTACAAACAAAAGGAATTCGCTTTTACATACATGGCATAGAAAATACCCGACTCATCCCAAACAATACCATAAAATATAAAAGCATCTGATTTCCATGCAAGCATTCCCCCATTTCTGGGCATTATTTCCTTCACTTTAACAGCACAAATACGCGGGCGACTTCGCGTTTCCAAAACTTGGCCTCGAGCGACGCCACGGTACGCTACATACACAGAGACGGACGCAATAGAGGCCCCCAGCCGGACCATGCTAGACGTTCGCAGAATGCCTTCTACTGGCACTCAAGAAAAATGCGTGGGTGCAAAGACTGTTTTCAGTCCTTTAGAAGACGGAATTTTCGAATTACAAGTTCCTGGTATGTTCCTCGGCGTTATCTTTGGCGCGTTCTGCCGGCGCCAGCAACACACTCCTATGTTATCACTCTTGGCAATCGCCCATCGCGTTTTCAACAGGCGTGAGTACCGACCGTTGTTGCGAAGCCACAAAAAAACGTCACAAACTTGTCCCTCTAAAATTCATTACACGTCAAACTAACTTTGTCACCACGGCCGAGCTGCTTATCGCTAACTGCGCCACAGCGCGCTGTGCGGCCAGCGTGCCTGAAAAGTACCCCAAAAAGTAACGAAATTACTTTTCAGCAATGTCTGGCGTCAGAGAAAGCGGCACAAACTTCGGGTAACATACACTATACACTGCGCACCACGACCGAGTTGGTTCTCGCTAACTGCGTCACGGCGCCTGCCGGCGCCCTGTGCGGCCGGCCAGCGTGCCCCAAAAGTACCGCAAAAAGTAACGAAATTACTCTTTAGTAATGTCTGGCGTCAGAGAAAGCGGCACAAACTTCTCCTAGTAAGATGCACTACACTGCGCACCACGACCGAGTTGGTTCTCGCTAACTGCGTCACGGCGCACTGTGCGGCAAATGTCTCAACAGAACCGAAATAATTTACAATAATCGCCTAGGAAGCGTCGGAACCATGTCCCAACACGATTCGTTAACTCGAACTAACAGCGCCAGGACGGGCGAGCTGTTTTTCGCTAACATGCGTCTTAAGTCTCGGTGCCGTGCCGTAAGCCTAATTGCGTCGTAGACTGTGAAACAAAATTTCGCACCTTGCCGTCGTCCAATAGTCAATAGTGCAGTGGTGTCTTGTCCCAGGCCAGAAGGAACGCAAGAATACACCGGGAGCCCATGAAACCAGGCTACACACACACACATATATATAAAGAGGAGTCAGACAGGTCGCCGCGGGCGAGCGCTCAAACGCGTGCGCAGCCGCCCTTGCACACCTCGGAGGAGTGTCTGGCGGATGACGCATGCATCTGGCGCGTCATTGGCCGGTCGCTAGGTAAGGCGAGAAAAATAAGTCGCAATGTTTAGGTTCATTTATACGCAAAACGTTCTAGTTTTCGCGGCAAAGAATTTAAAAAAATAAATCAATGTATGCAACCTTAATTTCACTTTATTTTTTTCGATGCTCGCGGCAGCTAACGTTCGGCATAAATACTATAGCGACCATGAGTTCACGCAGCGATTTACTAACAACCAGTTTGGTTTCGCTTGTACCGTTTGCGAACAGTGTGGTTTATGGCGGAGTTGCGCAGTGCCCCGACGCGTGCAATGCAGTGTCTCCGGGGTATGTTTCCCGGTCGCGAGTCGGTCGACAGCTTTCGCTTGTGTGGCAATTATCCAGGATCCGTGTGCAGTGGTAGGGTGCCACTGATGTCTACATGCAACTTAATTCTTCCCGTACCATAAACATGCAGCAGCTTCTGTGAAGACATGTTTCACTTTCGTGTTCTACCGATTCCTATGAAAAAGGGTTCAATCGTTATTTTTTCTTTTTGGTAATGCCCGTCGTCGTCACGCTGTCGTTTTACCATCGTCGTCACCCACGAAACGTCATCGCTTTTTCGCCTGGCCCTCATCGTCATCCCGCACGTCGATCGTCATCCCGCTGTCGTCGTTATGAAATCGTCATCATTTATGAATTGTTATCTTATTGTCGTCATATCGTCCTTGTCATACCACCTTCGTCTTTTCATTGACGTCATTCCATCGAAGTTACTACGTCGTCATCATACAGTCGTCGACATGCCGCCATGCTCATGGGCGACCTCCGCAAGCGAGTGCCATAGCAAAGTCAGCCGATACCGGAGACAGTGTATGACGCATGTACCCAAAGCAACGAAATAATTATAATTAGACATTTTGCATAAACGTGACTTCAGCAATACGGTGTACGTGTAGCAGCATTGATTGAATGCTAATTACATTACCGTCGACAGTCATCGTGTGATGGGTTCTACTGCAATTTTTTTATTCTGTGTTCCTTGTGTAGCGTATACCTGCTCTCAAGGAAAAATTTTCAGTTGTTAGTTCAGCGCTGTGCTTGTCGCCTTTGTGTTGTGCGCGTTCTGACGCGCTGCAATGCTTTCGATGTGGAGGCTACGACTGTAAGGACAACGACAGATATGACGCCTGTGACGTCCCGCGAATAATTCTCCCTGTGACCGGTCAGGTTTGCAGGAAGGAAAAAAAAATGTCGCAGTTTCGCCCGAAAGGCGAAGCATCGATTGCGATAGCAAATTAATATAGAGCTATTCGGGGTAGGGATAGTAGTTTAATCGGCTGCATAAACTTGGACACATTGGCTTACTAACTGAATTAACAATCGTGGTGTCAGCGCGCACAAGCAAACATGAATAGATCACACTGAATGACCGCAGCCAACGATTGTCAAAACGCTGGAAGCAAGCGCAGGTTCGCGCGGTCTATCGCTTCAACGGAAACTGAGCGGCGAATGCACAGCGCATAGAAAGGTCAGAGCCGTGTGGAGATAAGAGACGGTGCGGACGACCGGCATCCCCGGTCATAGGTCGGCGCACTCACTCATGAGTGCACTCACTCACACTCACTCGCACTCATTTCAAAGGCGTGAGTGCGAGTGCGAGTGAGTGCCAGTGAGTGTGAGTGCAGGTGAGTGCGAGTGCGAGGGAGTGCCTGTGAGTGTGAGTGGAGGTGAGTGCGAGTGCGAGTGAGTGCCAGTGAGTGTGAGTGCAGGTGAGTGCGAGTGAGTGCCAGTGATTGTGAGTGCAGGTGAGTGCGAGTGAGTGCCTGTGAGTGTGAGTGGAGGTGAGTGCGAGTGCGAGTGAGTGCCTGTGAGTGTGAGTGGAGGTGAGTGCGAGTGCGAGTGAGTGCCAGTGAGTGTGAGTGCAAGTGAGTGCCTGTGAGTACCAGTGAGTGTGAGTGCAAGTGAGTGCCTGTGAGTACCAGTGATTGTGAGTGCAGGTGAGTGCGAGTGCGAGTGAGTACCAGTGATTGTGAGTGCATGTGAGTGCGACTGCGAGTGAGTACCAGTGATTGTGAGTGCATGTGAGTGCGACTGCGAGTGAGTGCCAGTGAGCGTGAGTGCAGGTGAGTGCGAGTGCGTGTGAGTGCCAGTGAGTGTGAGTGCAGGTGAGTGCGAGTGAGTACCAGTGATTGTGAGTGCAGGTGAGTGCGAGTGCGAGTGAGTACCAGTGATTGTGAGTTCATGTGAGTGCGAGTGCGAGTGAGTACCAGTGATTGTGAGTGCATGTGAGTGCGACTGCGAGTGAGTACCAGTGATTGTGAGTGCATGTGAGTGCGACAGTGCAGGTGAGTGCGAGTGCGAGTGAGTACCAGTGATTGTGAGTGCATGTGAGTGCGACTGCGAGTGAGTGCCAGTGAGCGTGAGTGCAGGTGAGTGCGAGTGCGAGTGAGTGCCAGTGAGTGTGAGTGCAGGTGAGTGCGAGTGAGTACCAGTGATTGTGAGTGCAGGTGAGTGCGAGTGCGAGTGAGTACCAGTGATTGTGAGTGCATGTGAGTGCGACTGCGAGTGAGTACCAGTGATTGTGAGTGCATGTGAGTGCGACTGCGAGTGAGTGCCAGTGAGCGTGAGTGCAGGTGAGTGCGAGTGCGAGTGAGTGCCAGTGAGTGTGAGTGCAGGTGAGTGCGAGTGAGTACCAGTGATTGTGAGTGCAGGTGAGTGCGAGTGCGAGTGAGTACCAGTGATTGTGAGTGCATGTGAGTGCGACTGCGAGTGAGTACCAGTGATTGTGAGTGCATGTGAGTGCGACTGCGAGTGAGTGCCAGTGAGCGTGAGTGCAGGTGAGTGCGAGTGCGAGTGAGTGCCAGTGAGTGTGAGTGCAGGTGAGTGCGAGTGAGTACCAGTGATTGTGAGTGCAGGTGAGTGCGAGTGCGAGTGAGTACCAGTGATTGTGAGTGCATGTGAGTGCGAGTGCGAGTGAGTACCAGTGATTGTGAGTGCATGTGAGTGCGACTGCGAGTGAGTACCAGTGATTGTGAGTGCATGTGAGTGCGACTGCGGGTGAGTGCCAGTGAGCGTGAGTGCAGGTGAGTGCGAGTGCGAGTGAGTGCCAGTGAGTGTGAGTGCAGGTGAGTGCGAGTGAGTACCAGTGATTGTGAGTGCAGGTGAGTGCGAGTGAGTACCAGTGATTGTGAGTGCATGTGAGTGCGACTGCGAGTGAGTGCCAGTGAGCGTGAGTGCAGGTGAGTGCGACTGCGAGTGAGTGCCAGTGAGCGTGAGTGCAGGTGAGTGCGAGTGCGAGTGAGTGCCAGTGAGTGTGAGTGCAGGTGAGTGCGAGTGAGTACCAGTGATTGTGAGTGCAGGTGAGTGCGAGTGCGAGTGAGTTCCAGTGAGTGTGAGTGCAGGAGAGTGCGAGTGCGAGTGAGTGCCTGTGAGTGTGAGTGGAGGTGAGTGCGAGTGCGAGTGAGCGCTGTGAGTGTGAGTGGAGGTGAGTGTGAACGTGAGTGAGTGCGGGGCCTGGAAAAAATTATGGTGAGTGAGTGTGAGTTAGTGTTCTCCCACACTGCCGACCTATGTCCCCGGACAACGCGCAAAGGAGAAGTTGTTGGCAGAGGAGAAGCTGCCCCCGCTCCCCCCCTCTTCCCATTTTGTTGCTTTCGCGTGGGAGATTGAGTGGCAAGATACGCCTTTGGTGCCGGAGCACAGCGCCGCCCCGCCTCCCTCCTTCCCTTCCATACCCCCACGGTCTTTTGCGCGACGGTCACGTTTGCTTTCCGCCGAGCGTTCGCTCTCCGTGATAGCGCGCGGGGGGGGGGGGGGGGGGTGTTTCGCCCTCCGTGATAGCGCGCGTCCCCCGCGCGCTTTCGCTCGCGCATACGGCGCGCGGCGACGATTTTATCGCCCTTGGAATCTATACGGAACCTCACGGCGACGGCGACGGCAGAAATCCGGTTGAAGTGTCCATATAATTACTATCGCAATAAAAAGTTTCACCCGAAAGGCGAGGCATTGAGTGCGATAGCAAATTATTAGAGAGCTTTACGAAGGAAGTTTAGTCGTTTTATCAGCTGCATAAACTGCTGTAAACATTCGCTTACTAACTAAATTACCAAACATGTTATCACGTGCACGCAAGTATAGTGTCACGCGCGCCCAGCCAAACATGAGCACATCTCATTCGATGACCGCAGACATTCGCTGTCAGAGCGCTGGCGCGAGGAAGAGCGGCAGCAGAGTAGCGAGCGAATTGTCCTTCCTGCTGCGACCCGCTTCACCGCGAACTTAGCGGCGAAAATAATACTAGACTCTGTATCCGCAGCAGATAGCTTTCAAGATACGGCCCGCGCGGCCGCGCTTCGGCGCGCCATACGCAGCCACCGCCAGACTATTTCGCCCCCCTGCCCCCTCCTGCTGCGTTACGCGCGATGGAAGACGACACGCTTCGTCCCTTCTCTGCGCGTAGTCGAGCCATGGACCATCCTTCTCCGCTCACCTTGGGAAGCTTTCGCTCGCAACTGCAGCATACAGCGTGCGGTCGCGATGTTATCGCACTTGGACTTTATAGGGAACATCACGGCGACGGCGGAAATTGGTCTGGAGGGTCCACATAATTACTATTGCAAAAAACAAATAAAAACTTCTTTTTATTTACAGTGCGGATGCGGACTTGGCTACTGTGGACGTTCTTAACTCGCGGGCTACTTTAACATAAGCTGACAAGCTGTTGCGTATATACGAATGGTTTTGTGAGTTCACACCCCGAGGAAGACCGGAAGTGGTTGTTTTGCAACAAACTATACAGTGATCAGCGAGCTGGAAGCGCTGCATGTTTCTGAGTTTGGATGGCGTGTTCACTACTTGTCTCTTGGTTACCATCAACGTCTAAGCTATTGCGAGGTCCAAGCGACTCTCACAACCCACTATATATATGTCGGCGCCAGCTAGTCTGGAGATGGCGCTAAAGAGGAAGGGTAGCCCGTATTTTTTCGCCGCTACTAGCCATATTGAACAGCGCGCCGTATATAGCTGTTACAAACGTGAAATTCACGCAGCACCAAGCTGCCTAGACAATCTTGTTGAAAGCCAAGTGGCGCGCCGGAAGAATTTCACGCTCCACCGGACGCTGCCGCAGCACAGAGGAAGCCAGAGAGAGAGATAGAAAAAACGGAAAAACACCTCAGAAGGGAGAAAGGCGGAGAAAAAGCGACACGAGCACGCTTTACACTGATTGCCTAAAGTGCAGTACATTCGTTGAGTACCTCCGAGATCACCGAAAAAATAAAGGGGGGGGGGGGGGAGGGGAACAAAAGCAGGAAGTGCAACGACACAAAGTCATTTATTTCTTGCTTTGAGTTGTGTCTGTCCTCGTTGGTTTCATTGCAGGCGGTGAGTTAGTTAAGAGTGGCTGTTCACTAACCGAGTGTTTCGGATGTACACCTTGGTCTTTGCGCCCATCGTTCTTTGTGGAATCCTTTGCTACAGGAAGTGTCTGTGGAGGAAATTGTTGGGGCGTACACATCCCTTTGGAGTGTAGGACACTGCTAAAAGAGCGCCATAGTCGACAGAAAAAGCTGTTTTTGTGCGAGTCGTAGAACTGGGCAAAAAAATAAACCCATAACGAAATGAGACAACATCCGAGACTATAGCGATTTGCGCGCAATATAGGTGTTTGTACGTTACCCTTCTATCGAGCGGCTTCAAATTAGTTTGACGCCGTGACGAGGCCACGCAGGAATAGGCGACGAACATACAACGAACATAGCTGTAATGCAAGAGAGAGAGAAAAAAAGAGAACAGATAACTTAGGGCCACTGTATCTATCTAGTAATTGTTTGCGAGTAGCGCCACCTGCTAATTGAATGAAGGCTCTCTGTTTGCATTAATTGGAAAGGCAGTGTCGCTACTACTTCGCGCATTAAGAGAAAGGTCAATAATGTTCGATAGGGGCGGGGCGCCCACACTGGTTGGAGGCGGCCTGACGAAGACTGCGGTTGCCGCCGCTTTCTCTCCTCCTCCCTCCCTTATCTCTCTCCGGCTCCCGTTAGTTTACTCCGCGAAATCGATACTTGGTCCGCGAAAGACGGCAAGTCTTTCTCCACAATAGGTGAATTGCCAGCAGCGGACGAGTGGTTTGCCCTTGCGAAATCATACTTCTTTGGGGGGCTGTCACCAGCTCTCTGCGAGGCGGGGTTGAACGACGCGGATTAATTGCAAATGAGCGGAAAGACACTTTGAGAGGACGGCGCTCATAGCAGTCCACTGGAAACACTTGCCCACAGGAAGATTGAATTTGTCAACTCGTAAAACAGGAAGAGATTTCACCCTGACGGGCTAAGCTAGCCGAGAATTCTCTCAGACGAAGACAGCGTCGTTTTTGAGGGCATCGTCCACGAGGACACCACCACACGTGGTTCCCACAGAGCGCATTCACCGCACGGATACCTCCCAGGTGTAAGCCACTTGGAGGAATGGAATGTCTTCCATAAGGACGTTGGCGATCTAAAAAATCTTGCAGTTTCGGGGTTATTGTTGCATGGGTGGCATTTGTACATTTGTCGTTAACTGCGACGAGCGCATTATCCGAAAATATTCGAAGTACGTACGGCTTGGTTTCTCGTAAGTAAAGAAAATGGCACGCCAGAGGTTTTGTTATCGAAAGTGAGAGTAATTGATAATTTTTTCCTATATAGCGCGGCTTGTTTACACTGCCTTGTCATGCTTCCGCAGGCGTTTGAAAGGTTACCACGAGTGTGTGTGCGCGCGCACGTACGCACACACACGCACACGCGCGCACACACACACTGCCTTCCTGACCTTTCTGCCTTTTCTCGCTTCGCTATATCTCTCTGTCACCTAATGCACGGTACACCAGCGTTTTCGCATTTTCGCCGCGACCGGGATTTGATCCCACGTCCTCTAGCAGCGCAAGTTCCAAAGCCACTACGCCACCACTGCGGGTGTTGCATTTATTCATGCGTTAGAAAGCTTACATGCCTAACTTAGGTTACAGCTAGTGGGGGGTCTCACGATCTAATTTTGAAAACGTGCTGACTTTCCATTCGTAGTGGGCCCATTTGTTTTCGAGAGGGTGCTTGGGCACCAAGGCAAAGAAATGGCCCCCTACTGGCGGCGCCCGAAACTGCCTGCGGGGCTCGAGCCCGCCGAAGTCGTAGATGATTGGGGCTCCTGCGCTTGCACTCCCTATGACAACGGACACGTTTTCCGCCATGATCAAAGGGATTGAATATCTCTGTGTATGGCTGCCGGAGTCTCTTCACGCAACGCCCTCTCAAAATTCATCTAGGTGGTGTTGCTTCACGCTATTTCTGAACCTTAAGTGTCAAATGCAGGGGGGCGGGAGCGCCATGACCCAGCGAGCGTGAAATTTCAGCATAAAATTACACACTTGTAAGCCTTATAACTCCTGCTGAGTACAACTTTGAATTTGATGGATTGTAACTACTTTGGCAACGTGAGCTTTCTCGAACGCGACCACTCCCGCTCGGATCGACAAACGTACTGCGAAGCTATACGCCTGTCTGAAGGCAAAGTGAGGGGCTAAATTTAGCTACCATTGCGTCATGCGTGGCACAACAAGGACGCCATCTGTGCACGCGACACACGCATGACCGAGTAAAGATTTTTTTCCCTCTACACAACGCTAAGAAAGTAAGGCGCGTGGGTAGTACGGTTGCAAATATATACGCAATATAAGCGACGTGTTTTCGTTTCACGTGGTTTTAACAAGCTACCCGGCCCCTCTGACCCATTTTAAGAACGTTTCACGTGAATAGGTGATTGAGGCTGTTAACAGCAATTAACAGTAAGGAATGATAGATCTGATGTAGTTTTTTAATACCCGTGTAAAGTTCTTTTTATAAGAATGTAACTGATATGGGCTAGTTGCTTCATAACGTTTTGGTTTTTACAATTAAACTCGATACCGCGGGTTTTCCTTGACCTGCGACCTTTTCCTAATTTCTGACATTTTGCTATGATCACCTTCACAATTAAGTATAATGGTAATATGGATCCGATCCCAACGAAGTGACATTGGTATGCGATTCTTTGCGGAAGTTGCTGGACTCGCCGCCAATACCGCCGCGGTTTGTCAAGGAGTGCGCGAACGCGCAGCTCATCCTGAACATGAAGTTGCGCCATCGCAATTTTAATGCGAGAGCATTACTTGGCTGATTGGGCGATCCCTCCGTAATCACGAAGCCGTGGCAGAAAAATGGCAAACAAATTACCTCATCTTCATCTAGCTAAAAATATGTCAGTTTCGCAATAAGAGCGAAGCAATGAATGCGATAACTAGTTTCAATGTTACACGAAATGCATGACTCGTGGCATTATGAATTGAAGTAAACGTAAGCGAAGTAAAACGAGCTGTTGTGCTAGGGGTCCTCTGTTTGAATCCTGGCATCAGATAATTTCATTTATGTTTATTAACTAAAGCCAACGTCTTTCTTGACGACGTTACCACCCCTTTTACATGTCGTGCATGTTTCAAACCTCTTTCCTTGGCCGATCCCGGAGGTAGTGCACAGGCCATCGCAACGGACCGAAGCGTGCGAAGCGAGCTGCTGCAGCGAAATCACGTGCACCCCTCAAGTCCTCAACAACGTGAAAGGCAGAGCGAGTGACATAACTCAGCGTCGCACTCAGCGACAAGTAATGCTCTCGCATTTACACATCATAAGAATTGCTTCGGTGCCCCCATTGCTTTTTTATCCCATTGTGGAATAATAGTAATCAATCAATCAATCAATCATTTATTTATCGTGCCCAGGAAGAACCGTGAGGTCTAGGTGCTGGCGCACGTACACATAGAAAAAGAAATACAGCAGGGGAATATCAGTAAAAGAAAAACAAACTATGAATAAAAAATAAGTCTTGAAAAGAAAAGGGTACATATACATTATTAATAATAATAATCAAATAATAATAATAATAATAATAATAGTAATAATCAAATAATAATAATAATAATAATAATAAAATAATAATAATAATAATAATAATAATAATAATAATAATAATAATGTTTATTTAACGTGCCCAGGAACAACCCTAACGTCTGAGTGCTGGCGCACACATACATTACAAACCAAAAACAAAGCACTGCAGGGGAATATCATTAAAAAAGAAATGATTAAAAATAAAAATTGTGAAAAGAAGAGAGTACCGAGAACAAAGCGCAAAGTAAATACAAAAGAAAAAGGAGGAGAAGAGCACTTGAACAATGCATGAAATTATAACACAAGGCAAAGCTCGGAGAAGAACGATGACAAGGAGTTACGAAAGATATCAAGATCACGAAAGTAAGCGTTATAAAGACTGTATTCTGTGGACAGTTGAATGTTCGTGATGACAGGCAGGAACAAGGAAAGGTATATGTTCTCTAGTGATCTTGCGTGGGATACGAAACATGACACAGCTGAGAAGTTCGGGACACGTGAGGTTACCGTGAATGAGTTTGAAGAGAAACAGAAGGTCTGCACGATTATAATAATAATAATAATAATAATAATAATAATAATAATAATAATAATAATAATAATAATAATAATAATAATAATAATAATAATAATAATAATAATAATAATAATAATAATAATAATAATAATAATAATAATAATAATAATCAATTAATTATTTATCCGGCCCGGAAACAACCGTAAGGTCTAGGTGCTGGCGCACGTATCCATAGAAAAAGAAATACAGCAGGGGAATATCAGTAAAAAAAGAACAATGAATAAAAAATTAACAATCTTGAAAAGAAAAGTGTACATACATGCAACCAAAGGCGCAAAATGCATACATAATAAAAAGGAGGAGAAGGGAAGTTGAACAATATGTGAAACTAAGACACAACAATGGAAAGCTGAGAGCAGAACAAAGACAAAGAGTTGTGAAAAATATCAAGGTCATGAAAGTGGGCGTTATAGAGACTCTGTATTCTATGGACGGTTGAGTGTTGGTGGTGACAGGCAGCAACATGGAAAGGTCTGTGTTCTCTGGTGATCTTGCGCGGAATACGAAATGTGATACAACTGGGGAGTTCGGGGCCCATGAGGATACCGTGAAGGAGTTTGAAAAGGAAAAGCAGGTCAGCGCGATTACGTCGGCAGCGAAGTAGGGGCAATGGCAATAATCCAACAGTGCTAGAGCAGGGCCCAGAGTCCGTGTTAGCAAAGCGGTGATGATATATGCCTAGAAACTTTTTCTGGACCCGATCTATAATGTCACTGTTGAATTTAGAGATGCCGTTCCAGACGACCGACGCGTATTCGAGTTGAGGAAGACAGATTGTTGTGTTCAACTTACGGAACGGTGTAGGAGAATTGAATTCTCTCGACAGTCTGCAAACAGAGCCAAGAGTGCGCATGCCCCGCATTGCAACGCGTTTAGTGTGAGCTGAAAAGGGCAAGGTTGTTGAAAAAAGTACACCGAGATCATTGATCTCACGGACCCTACACAATGGTACAGAATCTACTGAATAATAAAAAGAAATGCTTGCTGTTTTGCGGGTGAAAGTCGATGACTTTGGTCTTAACAGCATTCAAGGTTAGGTTTTTATCTGTGCACCATTTAGAAAAAGAAAGCAGGTCAGACTGCAGGATGCGACAGTCATCAACAGTGTGAATTGCGTCAAAAATCTTTGTCATTGGTATATATATATATATATATATATATATATATATATATATATAGAAGGAATGAAGAATTCCGAATGGCAGAAAGCACGTCATTAATAAAAATTTTTAAAAAGGAATAGTCCCAATACTGATACATGGGGGACGCCGCTAATTGCCACGTAACAAGAAGGCGTTTGGCCATTGACGTTAACATAACATGATCTATCAATAAAATAACTCCGCAAGAGATTTACAATTGACGATTAAACACCAAAGTGTGTAAGCTTGATCAGAAGCAGTGAGTGGCTGACCACATCAAAAGCTTTGCTGAGGTCACATTAACTGGTGTCAACTTGCCCCCTTTGGAGTACCCGCGAGGAGATCTGGGTCATGAAACTTGTGAGATTTGTGATAGTGGAGCGGCCGGTGAGGAATCCATGCTGATTTGGGATCAATGCGTTCTTCGCAGTAAAAGACAAATATGTTGTGAAGAGCAAGCTCAAAAATCTTAGATGTGTCGCAGAGAAGAGGAATTGGGCGATAATTTGAGACATCGGGTTTACAGCCAGAATTAAATACAGGAAAAACACGAGCAGTTTTCCACATGCTAGGGAAAGTGGAAGTATTCAGACAGTTATTAAATATAAAAGTCAATACTGGGGCAAATAGTAATAATCATATTAATATTAATACTAATAATAATAAGAGAGAGATACATAAACGTTTATTTTTGAATTAGTGATAGAGAGAAAGATCTCTCCTCGCCCTCAAGTGGGCGGCTTCCTCATTCCAGGAATCCGTGGGCGCTCGCTGCCTCCCTGGCCCGTCCACCAACTTTCGCTGGTCATCCAGCCCTAGACAAGACAGCATGACCTCCCACAGTTCTTCCTTATACTCTTCTGTCTTGTCTGAATCGGCTGTTGTTTTATCTGCAATCTTTGGTTTTTTTATTCTTATTATTCGAGACCCCCGCAAAAACTGAATAATAATAATAATAATAATAATAATAATAATAATAATAATAATAATAATAATAATAATAATAATAATAATAATAATAATAATAATAATAATAATAATAATAATAACCGAGGCTCCATATAGCTGGAGCCGCAAGGTGTGCATTAGAAGTAAAAAATGTAACAAGAAAAGAATAGCCGTACGTTCTGGTTAGCGCTGTGGCTCATTGTTGCCGAGGCATTCTCTCCTGGTAACATCGTTGTTGTTTCTAACGTTGTTGTGCAGTGTGAGAGCGTGTTGACAAACATGTTGGCCAACTGTTGTGAGAGATTTGTTTCGCAGCGTGAGTTGATCCTAAGCGTTTATTTGACATAATAAAGAAACGGAATGGAAGTATCTCCCAAGAGTTGCTCAGTCTCCGTCTTTTCTGTTGTTCGAGAGACCTGTGTGCTCATATGTGCGTGTAAATTCGTCTTCTCACACGACGAGAAAATATATCGTGCGATCTGCTCTATTATGAAGGGCAAATGTAATTGAGAGCGCAGTCAGGCAAAAAGGCGCGGTGGGGGACGCATTGCGCGCAAGCACTACAGGCGGCGACGTTCCTTTGTTGACCGATTCGGCCACCATCTCTCCAGAATGTTCCGAAACACCGTTTGCCAATATGTGCTCCATATCGTCGTCTACCTCAAGATGGCATTGGCGCTGTCTGGAAAGGGTTTAGCTGGCGTTCGGACCATGGCCGAGCTGGGTCCAATGCGCATCTAACATCGGCTGTATTATTAATAGCATTCCGACTTCATGTATCAATCTGACAGCAGTAGTATTAAACTTTATTACACCGTTAAGATGTAAGGGATCGGCTGGGGAAAGCGGCCTTCACCCTCCGGTGAAGTCCAGCTAGGAGTCCAGCAGTAGCTACCGCCCGCCGCGTCCGCTCTACCAGCCATATTTGGTCTTCAGTTTCAGTTTCAGTTTCAGTTTATTCAGTCAACTTAATACAAAAACATGGTTACAAAAGTATTTGGACCATTAGCCTGTGGTCCAATCTATTACATGTTTATTTTTTTTACATGTCAGGAGCAGAGGTGCAGTTAATATGATTATGAATCTATACACAAATTCAATGAAAGGGTGGCTTTTTAGGTATATTTTATCTAATTAAATACACATGACAATAAAAGCTAAATTGCTGCAAATATTTTAAGTACACAAGTAATAAAGAACTAAAGGCATACAATGTAACAATACAGAAGATAGTGATACCACGAAATAATTAGCACAATTTAATAATTAATAATAATTAATAATTAATATGAGCACAAAAAATTTATTATGCCAGATGAGTCGTAAAAAAAGTGTGGACGTGAGCTTAACTTTGGTTAAGAACATGAAAGACTTACAAAATGCATTTTACAAGTGAATTTAAAGTAGCGGGCAAGTTTAATTTCAAGTGGAATTGTGTTCCAGATTTTAGCGCCAGTGAATTGTATTAACCGTTCGCCATATACATTCCTACAAGTAGGAAGGTTGAAGTTGCCATTGCCTGCATGCCTTGTGTTACGGGTCGGTGTTGAAAACGTACTCACAGGTAGTGGAAAGTTGGTGTTAATGATATAATTTATCAACACCGCGGTTTTATAATTTCGCTGAGACGTGAAAGGCAGTATCCGAGTAGATGAAAACAAATCTGAGCTTGGGCAAGAAGAGGACGATGCCGTAATAATTCTTAAGGCGCGTTTTTGCAATCGTTTGATCGGTTCTGTATACGTTAGATAAGTAAAGCCCCATATCTCGCTACAATAACTGAGTTGAGTGTGAAATAAAGAGAAGTATAATGATCGAAGTACGTTATATGGAAAGTAACATTTGGCTTTAATGAGCGTGAAGCATGCGAAAGCAAGCTTTCTGGATATGTAATTGACCTCATCTTTCCAATTCAGGTTTTCATCTATTAGAACCCCTAATTATTTAAACGCGGAAACGCGCTCGATGGGCGCGTTGTCAATTTCTAAGCCCAGATGACTATAATCTAGGTTTTTTCTTCTAGAATGAAATATAATATATTTAGTTTTGGCTACATTTAATGCGAGCTTGTTGCGGGCGAACCATGCGGAAATCTGTGCTAAGTCTGCCGTGATTTCTTTTTTTAGCGTGCACAGAGAGTTACCTCGAAAAAGCAATGCGGTGTCATCAGCGTACATTATGGTTTTGCGTGAAAGAGCAGATGGTAGGTCATTTATGTATAGTGAAAACAACATAGGACCTAAAACGGTTCCCTGGGGTATTCCACATGTTATTTTTCTAAATCCTGAAGATATACGATCAAACACAACGCATTGTTTTCTTTCTGACAGATAACTAGAAAGTAGCTGAAGTGTCTTCTCGGTGAAGCCATAATATGATTCTAATTTCTTTAATAATATGGAATGCGAAACAGTATCGAATGCTTTTTTTATATCCAAGAAAACGCTGACGGCAATTTCGTTATCATGAAGTACTGAGTTGACGAACTGTGCCAGAGTAAAAACAGCTGTCGTTGTTGACCTATTTGTGATGAAAGCATGTTGTTCAGGGCAGATTATGTCGTTTGAGCCCAGAAATCGGCAGAGACGGGACCTAATTACCTTTTCAAAAAGCGTGTTAACAATGCTGAGCACCGAGATGGGACGGTAACTGCTCGGATTTTCTCGATCCCCGGATTTGTAAATAGGTACTACTCTCGCTATCTTTAGGATGTTGGGGTAAGTTCCATTTTGCAGGCTGTTATTCATGATGCGGGAAAGAGGCTCCGAAAGAAGGTCTACATTTGCCTTCAGTACTTTTGTAGTAATGCCATCATGACCAACGGCTTTATTGCATGGGAGTTTTAGTATTTCTGACCTAATTTCCTCAGTGGTTACGCTTGCAAGCTGAAAGTCTTCCTCAAATATTTTGTTTTGGCAAGAATGTAGAGGATCTGCTTGAGATTGAGCAGGAAAGTTGTTACCAACATTGGTAAAAAATTATTGAAGTTATCCGCGGGATTTGTTGTAGGATTATTCGGAGCAATGCGCTTTTTCCCGCCTATTCCCGTAACTTCACGCACTAGCTTCCATACCTGCTTGATGTCGCCGCTCTGTTGGACTATTTTAGCACTGTAATACTGCTTCTTGGCTTTCCTTAGCATCCCGACTGATTTGTTTCTGAAGTGTTTAAACTGCTTTTCATAGTGTTCATTTGTTTTGTTTTGTTTCCATCTAGTGAAGTATGTATCTTTTTTCTTTATAACATTCAGTATGTCCCGCGTCACCCAAGGACATATTGCTTCCTTGTGTCTTCGGCCTGTGTATTCTTGGGTTGATTGGCTAATTGCATCCATTATATGGCAAATAAAATTTTCCCATTCAGTGTGAACATTGCTGTGGTACAAGGCTTCAAAATCCGTACGCTCAAGTAATTTGCGCACTACAGCGTAGTTTGTCCGCTTAACTCGTTTTGAGCTATTATGACATGGAGGTCCTAAATTTTCATTAGGCATAAACATAAAAGTTGGGCAGTGATCTGCAATAGTAACGTCATACACTCCGGCGAAAACACTCATATCTGTTCCACAAATAATATGATAAATAAGTGAGGAACAGTTATCACTTATTCGTGTAGGGGCATTAATTACGTTAATTAAATACTACGACTGGAGCATCAATACATAGTCAGGGTATTCATCTTTAAGTAGATCGACGTTAAAATCACCACATATAACCAGTGGGCGGTTGTAGGCTATCAAAGGGTCTAAGACAGTTTCCATAGTAGAAATGAATGTTGCTACAGGCGAGCTAGGTGGGCGATAAACAGCTCCGAGTATAACGCCACATTTCAAATGCAGAAACAAGGCTTCACATTCAGGTTGGCTAGTAGAATGGTTAGGCATGCACTGGTAATCGATGCTTTTTTTTTTAGGAACAGAGGAACGCCCCCACCTCGCGAAGTGCTCTTCCTAGGTAGCGATAATAATGTGTATCCTGGAATATGCGCAGATTCTCCCTCTTTCAACCAGGTTTCAGTAAGAGCGATAACGTCGTATACAAGTGAATGACGCGACAAATGAGCGCAGAATTGGTCCAAGTTTCTTCGCGCACTTCGAATGTTGCAATGAACAACAGACAAGTTTTCGTACTCATGCCAAGCTTGGTCGATACTTGAAAAATCAAACATCATTGCTCAAGAAATTTGGGATAGATCTTCTGCGAATGTTATGTGCAATACTCGCGAATTTTCTGTCTTTCTCATGAGAATTTTTCCGCTGGATACCCAAGTGAATTTCCAGTTCACTTGGGTTCACTTGCAAGCTCGAGCTGGACAGTGCTGCTTCCCATAATGCTGACATCAGGAACAGTAATGCAAAAAAAAAATGAGGGAGAACCAAACGAACTTATAATGAGCGCGTAACACGGTGTGGAGCACGTAGAATATACTCTATATGCTTCAAAGGGCACTGCATTTTTGAGTTTCTCGAGCATACGTTCTTTTTCAGGTTCTTTCGGGGAACATGAGATGGCCACCGCTCTCAAAACACACCCTACGCATAATTAAGGAAGGTGCAGGAAAGGTAGAAAAAACAGAGAAAAAAACAGAAAAAAACTATAGGAAGATGCGAGGAGCTGCAAGTTATTAATGTAACTCAATTGGGAATAAAGGAACGATAAATACATTCAACATAACTCAATCTGGATTAAAGGAACATTAAATACGTTCACCAAAAATAAACAGACACTAATTATAGTAATTACAGTCCCATTCGTGAAATGTTTCTTTCCGCGCGTTCCTTGTCCGCGCAAGCTCTCGCGTGCGTTCTAACTGCGCCTCGGAAGGGTAAATCGTAACGCGCCAAGCATTTCATGCTCTCGCTTGCCCGCGAGGAGTTCAGAACTAGAAGGAGTGCTCAGCGGCGTTCAATTGGATATTAGTGCTTTTTATTTTATACGCTCACTTTAAGCACTCATGACGTGGCGCCGCCTCCTCCTCATTGGCTGTGCCATTACGTTCCCAATGACGCACGCACTAGGCCACACCTTTAGCGAGACCCGCCGCGGTGGCTTAGCGGCTGTGTTGTTGCGCTGCTAAGCACGAGGTCGCGAGATCAAATCTCGGCCGCGGCGGCTACATTTCGATGGGGGCGAAATGCAAACTCCCGTGTCCCATGCATTGGAAGCACGTTAAAGATCTCCTGGTAGTCAAAATTAATCCGGAGTACCCCACTACAGCGTGCCTCATAATCAAATCGTGGTTTTGGCACGTAAAACCCCAGAATTCAATTCAGTTCACCTTTAGTCAGTGGCTGCGACGTGACGCGTGCAATAATGCACGCACTAGGCACACCTTTAGTCAACCAGAACTGTGGAGCCACCGTGGCGTAGGGGAAGCGCGCTCGTCCCGCAACCCCCGCGTTGGATTCCCACCCAGACCCTCCCTGAGAACCCTGAGAAATTTGACGTCAACCTGAGCATCTTTGACGTCTTTTTACTCTTTGCGCCGTCGGCCATTTTCGGTACCACTCGTTGCTGACAACGACGCCGGCTTTTCTGCCTCATGCCTTCGCATTAGTATTGCTGGATTGCAGTTGTGATGTAGAAGATATGTGATCTTAACTGTCGGGGGGCATGGCACTCCAGAAAACTTACTTAACAGCGTAAGAATAGGAATAGGCAGCTACTTGCCCCAGCTTGTAATTTGCGAGGCAGATAGCTGGGACATCACACGTTTTGGAAGCGACTGGTGGAGGTTATTATGTCATTGATGATTAAAAAGATGGCATAGTATTCTGAAATAAACAAAAAAAGTTGCAGTTTTGCCCGTACTGTGAAGCAGAGACGCTGTAGCTGGCGCAATATAATGCGCAATAAGTAATGTTCAGTTTAGTGCGTTGTCGGTTAGAGTAAACATTCACAAACGCGCGCGAGCAAGCTCCCTTTCTAGAAGAAGGAGAAATTTTTATTCAATGATGCTCTAGTCCGAGTCGTCTTGATGATGATGGATTTGTTGGCATTCGCTTTGAAACGGGGCGGTGAGAAATATTCAGCGAGCCTGCTTGAGTGAGCTGATTACGTATGCTATATTGCTTTGCAGCCTAGCATTTTGTCAACATATCTTCAATTTTTATTTTCTTGAGAACTTGTATATCTAGGCAGAGAGAGACAGACAGACAGAAGGAGGAGGACAGGCAGACAGGTTAACCAGAAAGGAAAATCCAGTTTACTACCCTACACTGGGGAGAGAAGGGAGGCTTAGATAAAGAGATAAGAAAGTAGAGATATAGTGAAAGAAAGAGAGCTCAGACACACAATCACAGCCGGTCACTATCACCGCATTCTTTCACCGCACAGTACCTTGTACCGTTACCTATGCCTGTAACGGATCCGGTCCTATCGATCTCTTCAGCACTTTTTTTTCATCAATACTTAAATACTTCATCAATTCAATAGCATAGGTGGCGTCCCCTGGCGGTTGAGAAGGGGAGAAGCATGGCTTTTTCTTCCTCCGCTTTCCTATATTGCCTTTAGCTTCTTGCGTCAGGCTTGGTTTATACTAGTTCGCTTCGGGGCTGGTGTACAGCGAAGTTGTAGAGCGTGGCGTCAGCCAATCACTTTAACGAGCGGTCGAGAGGCCAGACATAGTATTGTTCAGGCGCAGTATTTGCTGCAGCACTGACAGCCGTGGCTGCGTCAGAGGAATTTTTAAAAGCTTACTCAGCCCACTTCTTCGATGACATATTTTCGTGTCACGGTGCACGTGAACGCGTATGGCACGTCTGTTTTACTCGGTTTGCATTGCCTTTGGCGCAGTATAATTCGTGACAAGCACGCTGAAGAATCACGAAGCGCTCAGTCGTTCTGTCGGGAAACTGCAGCTTATGTTCGCAGTGTGTAACGCAGCTCAAGGTTCACCGCCGGACTTTCCATTAGCTTGCTTGAATTTTAAGTGCACGTATTTACACTTATCTTCCTTTCTTGTAGTGCTTTGTTTTTACATGTTTTTTTATCTGATCTATTTTTTTATGCATGGGAAAGGAGTAAAGTAATAAAGAATGGCGGAGTGGCTCGGAGGTACAATCTTTGACTGGCAATTTGTGTGTCCGGAGTTTGCATTCTCGTGGGGCACTTAGTATTCTATTTTTTTAAATTGGCAAAGCACTCAGGGATTCCAGCGGCGGACAGCAAAACATCCAGAGGAGTGAGCCAATAACAGTTAGTGCTGTAGAGAGAGAGAGAGAGAGAGAGAGAGAGAGAGAGAGAGAGAGGGAGGGAGAGAAAAGCAAGGAAATTTAAGGTAGGTGGGTTAACCAGACGCACGTCTGGTTTGCTACCCTGCCCTTGGGAAAGGGGATAAAGATGCGGAACGAGAGAAAGAAAGCAAGTTGCGCTGAGAATCGAAGGAGCCCTCCAAGACTACCAATGGTCGCAGAGACCTGTCGACTTCAAGTGCTGTAGCAATGCCATTGTTGCTTTCTGCACCCACGACGCACGCGGCCATGGTCTGAGGATCTCGGCTTCTGAAAATGCTCTTGAGTCTAGCCGATATAATGCGGTCCATAGAATACGGCGTTGAACTTCATAAGAGAAGGAAAGCCCAGGCTGTGTTCAGTAGTTTCTTTGGTCCCGCAGGAATCGCACATAGGTGTGTCAGCCATTCCACTGAAAATTTCAACATGCCCACAGCTCCGCTTTTTGTACAAAATATTACCTAAGATTGCCACACGACCACAAAGTCTGCAGCTTGAAGCAGTCATGTCGTGAAGCAGTCAGTCAGTCAAGACAATTTTGGCTTATCACTTGAATTTTGTATCAGTGCCGAGCGTTCGAAACGCTTTCAAAAGTGTAATGCAAGAGTCTAGCCTATCTTGAAACATCTAGCTGCGGCGCTGTAACCGTTTACTTGCTTTCTTGGAACATGTTTTCACGTTTCGCCACGGCAAATAACGCGCTCGATCTCGCCCAATGCAGCGCATGTGGCGCATGCGATATGCGCCGAGTTATATGCAACCATGCTGTATCTCTCATTTTGTTTTCATTTTCTTCTTTCTTTGATTGCGGATGTGATTGGGAACGAGTTCTGCCTTTCTTATGAGTCGTTCTAACAAATATGCACTCACTCGCGTTCATTTCTAATAATTTGATAGCTTGTACTTTAATGCAACGGAGTTTGAGAGAGAGAACGAATATATCTTACTGAACCAGCTGCGAAGCTATACTTCGCTCTTAGTTCACTTTAGTTTTTGAGAGTCAGCCCTGGGAACTTCCTAATGGGGCTTATTAGGGTTCGCCAGTAGGGATATTGAAATCTGAGTGGGAAACCAACGACCCCTTTCTCCGAACTTCTGCACTTTGAGTGATTTGGAGCCTGCTGGCGCAATGGAGGCGACTAAAAACCACGAAGCACTGAAACCTAGGGAAAGGGTAAGCGGGTGCGTTGCGGAGGCCCTTTATTTGCCTGCAACGTATGGTTCTGGGCGTGCATTCATTTGTCGCCAAACTAGCTCGGCGGTAGTGGCTAATGACGCTGCGGCAGTGCTTATTTTATATATTACCAAGTAGATGCTTGAGGCCTTTACATATTTTCAAGCCATGATAGCTTGTAACATGCTTGCAGCACGGATATTGTTATTACATGTGTCAAATGACGAGCACTGGGCTACAGCATCTGAATGCTCTGTTTCTATACACTGTAGTCAAGAGGCCATCATTGTGAAAAAAGTAAATTTCTACGCGCACGCACTAACGTCACGCAAGAAAAAATTACACTTGAAAAGATGTCGCTGCAGGGAAACTGCACTGGAGAAGCGGTCTCATGTCACGTATAAGTGTCATACAGTGGACTACTGCTAACCAGTAACTAAGACGGTCGTTGTGGCGGCCACTAACGCAGACCTCTTCTTTTCTTTTTTAGCTGTACAACAGAGAGACATTGAGTGGTTGAGATAATAATCTCGGTCTTCTTATATCAAATCATTTAGATCAGAAGACAGATAAGTTGCAGAATACACGAAAGAGTTTTGAAAGAGTTTTGGCCGGAATAGGCGAAAGTTAATCTTGTGATTCAGAGTATCCTCGAGTAGACCAGCTCATGAACTAGAATTGTGCTATCTGTCACAGGCAACTTTTAAAAAATTTTACAAGTGTTCGCTGACACAGACTGTATATCAGGAAAGGGCTCGGCAACGTTATACTGTCACGGAACAATTTTTATTACGCACAGAGAAATCCATTCTCCTCGTCAGATCCGATCAGTCAGTGCCAGGGAGATCGGCAGGCAGCAATCTTTTATTCCTTTTGGAAGGGGGCATTCTTCGGCTATTCCGAAAAAAAAATAATTTTGTTCGGCATACTATTGCATCTTCAGAGCATACACGCCACTTTGACGTGGTGACTTTCGCGGTTTTCTGACCTTGTCTGGTGTAAGGCGAAGTGGGCACAGCCCGAAAAATTTTCGCCAATAGCTGAGTCCTAATGACGAAAAAGGCGTAGAACCGAAAATAAGTATTTTTAGTTTGTTTCGTCTAATCATGCATGATACGTGAGTACGCGTCATGTCATATCAGCAGTTTTAGCGGTTTTCGTGATGTCGCGTGACACACAGGCGAAGGGGGGTCGGCCCGAAAACATTTTGACCAATGGTGGAGGGCTAGTGGCAGAAATGTAATAGAAAAGAACAATGGAATAGCTTTACGTTATAATAATAGGTGGTTTTTATTGGCGCAAGGGCCAGATATGGCCAAAGAGCGCCATGACAAATGGTGATAGTTTTTCTTTGCACTATAAATAGAGTGGTCTATGAGTTAAATGGTTGATGTAACGTGGCTGTAAAAGGGCCTAAAAGAAAGACGCTGCAAATTGCGTAAAATATATTGGTATTAAAATAATGACAATGACTAATGATTATAGTTATGACTATAACAATTCCGTTACGAATTAATGATGTACTAAAACGTATACAATAGCACTAGTGCCTCAGGAGGTTCCTTGAAAACAAGGGCTGTGAGGCACGTGCTGTAAACACTTTTTCTACTGCAGCTGCAACCTGCAAAACGAGGTTGCGCTACAGATACCCTGGCCAGATGATTTGTAAAGTGTTTACGTCTGCTAAAAAAATTAAGACTGTACTAAAATCAAAAAGCGGCTCATGGTTAAGAAAGAATGCTGGGTGAAGAGGGATTTGCTGACGATAGGCGAGATAAAAGTACTTTTTACGCTGGGCTTCTATTTCAGGGCACTCTATAAGAAAATGGAGAACTGTAAGAATGTCGCCACACCTATCACATTTTGGAGGATCACTTCCAGAAAGGAGGTAAGAGTGTGTGCCATATAGGTATGACCTATTCGTAACCTGCAGAGAAGCACTTCTTTGTGTCTTGCCGTTTTCTCTGTCATCCATTTCCCTATTCTGGGTTTGATCATATGTATAGCTTGTTTGAAACTTCGCTGTCCCACTGCCTTTGCCAAAATTTCCGCAACTGATGGCGCAAGAAAGGCTTCAGGTCTGTGGAAGGGATAGCTATGTTTTTATCTGTATGTTTAAAAGCTACTGACGTGGCACTTTCGTCTGCAGCTACATTGCCTTTTATGCCTCTATGGCCAGGTACCCAGCACACTATGACCACTTGGTTGCCCATGTAAGCTGAGCATAACCAGCTGTAGAGTTCATTAAAAACTGAATTCTTGTGTTTTCGTAGACTCATTATAGCTTTAACGACGCTCAACGAGTCTGTGAACACAATTGCTTTGGTAACATTCATTAGCTTTATGTGTTTAATTGCCGAGAGGATAGCGTATGCTTCCGCTGTAAAAATACTTGTATGCGGATTTAGTGCACCAGATGTGTAAAAATACGGTCCCAGAGCTGCGTAAGCAACACCAGCAGGAGATTTGGAAGCGTCTGTGTAAAATTCTGCACACGAGTACTTCGCCTGAAGCTCGAGGAAGTGTGAACGTATATGAGTCTCAGGTGCGTGCTTGGAGATTTCTATGAAAGAGACATCGCACTGCCATTCCCAAGGTGGTGGAAGTCGACTGGGAGCAGTTAAGACATTCTCTTGAATTAGTATGCCTGTTTCTTCAGCCGATGCTTCTAGGCGCAGGGAGAAAGGAGTCCTCACCGACGGTCGGTTTTGATACAACCTGGCAGCCGATATGTCGCTTATAGTGGAATGACATGGGTGTTCTACATCTGCCTTTACCTTCAGGGAGTAAGTTAGACTTAAATACGCTCTTTGGAGATGCAGGGACCATTCATTCGACTCCACATACAGGCTTTCTACAGGGCTAGTCCAGAAGGCGCCTGTAGCAAGCCGAATACCCAGATGGTGAACGGGGTCTAACATCTTTAAAGCACTAGGTGTTGCAGAGTTATAAACTATGGCTCCGTAGTCAAGGCGTGAGCGTACAAGGCTTTTGTATAAGCTAAGGAGGCATCTCCTGTTGCTTCCCCATGATGTGCGTGACAAGAGCTTCAGCAGATTCATAGCCTTCAGGCATTTTGTTTTCAGGTACTTCAGGTGCGGGACAAAAGTTAACTTAGAGTCTAAGATGAGGCCCTAGAAATTTATATTCATGATTCAAAGATAGCCGTTCTCCATTAAGGTCAATAGCGGGATCTGGTTGCAGACCTCTTTTGTTCGAGAAGAGGACGCACGTGCTTTTTGTGGGTTTAGTCTAAATCCATTCTGGTCCGCCCACTTGGAAATCTTGTTGAGGCCAAGCTGCACCTGTCGCTCGCAGATAGCAAGATTACAAGATTTGTAACCGAGTTGCACATCATCCACGTACACAGAATAAAACATTGTGCGTGGTATGACACTGTGGAGAGAATTCATTTTTACAACAAATAGAGTGCAACTCAGCACACCTCCTTGTGGTACACCAGTCTCTTGGGTAAATTGACGAGATAAAACGTTACCAACTCGAACACGGAATGTGCAGTTCGACAGATAACTTTGAATCACGTTCAGCAAGTTGCCTCGGACGCCCATTCCTGCCAAATCACGAAGGATACCAAAACGCCATGTGGTGTCATATGCTTTCTCCATGTCTAAGAAAACCGACAAGAAAAACTGTTTATGCACGAAGGCATCCCGAATATTTGTCTCGATGCGGACAAGATGGTCTGTTGTGGATCTACCTTCCCTGAAACCGCACTGTAAGGGATCTAGTATTTTGTTACTTTCAAGAAAATGGATCAGGCGCCGGTTAGTCATTTTCTCAAAGAGTTTGCACAGGCAACTTGTTAGGGCTATAGGCTTGTAACTGCTAGCCGAAGTCGGGTCCTTGCCCTCTTTGAGAATAGGGATAACTATTGCCTCTTTCCAGGCAGCCAGGATATACCCACCACAGAATATGGAGTTAAAAAGCGATCGACAGAAGTGTTTTGTGAGTTTCAGGGTGTAGGTGTTTGATCATGTCATAAGCTATTCTGTCTCTTCCTGGCGCTGTCTTATTACAGCAACTCAATGACGCCTGAAATTCCGCCATGGTAAATGGGCGGTTGTAAGGTTCATTATTTGTTATTTTCCGATCCAGGGGCAATCGCTCAGCTTGCCGCTGGTAGCTTTACGTTATAGCCCGCCCCAGTACAGCAGAATATAACACACTTGTTTTTACCTAATGCTGAGAAAAAATTAGGCACATCCAACGTGCCTGTTGGAGTTCATGTGAAGGGAAGCGCTGTCGCGAAGCTGTAAATAAATGGTGTAGAACGAAACGCGATTGATACAGTTGCTTTCATTTATCATCTTACGGCACGTGTAATCTTGTTATTCAATTTTTTACGTTTATGTGCTACACCGTTCACAAGCTACACCAATGCCAACATTCACACTGTGAGACGTCGACGCCGCGATGCCATAACGAAAGTATGCTCCTTGTCGGTGGAAGAACAGGGAGGAGAGCGAGCTGCGTGTGGGCAGAGAAACGACACATATGTCAGATTATCTGCGTCACAGTGCAGATATGCAAGTGCTTCTATACCCATTTTGTCACACTGGGACATACGCCTCGGCCGCAGAATATGGGTAGGGGGTTGCCCAAATGTAAGAAATTTCAACGTAGCTGTTGAATATCGTTCGTCCCTCCATAAAGAGGTTTGTGTGCATTAGGTATGCATCACATATGTTGTATGTCATTATTATTGCGATAGCAATTATATGGACACTCCAAAGCAGATTTCTGCCGTCGCCGTCACCGTCGCCGTCGCCGTGAGGTTCCGTATGACGTCAATGGAGATGAAATCGTCGCCGCGCGCCGCCGAACGCTGTATGTGCGAGTGAAAGGGCGCGAGGGACGCGCGCTTTCACGGGGAGTGAACGCACGGCGGAGAACAAACGCGCGTTCTGCGCTGTGCTCCCTTAAGGGCTGCAGAAGTAGGCGTCTCTTTCCTCCTCTACAATCACCATATATGTAGAGTAAACGTACCTTATTCCGACGCGCGAAAGGCTGTGGGGGAGGGGGGGGGAGGGGCAGGGAAGGGAGGCGACGTTTAGCTGTGGCACCAAGTGCCTATTCATATCAGAGGCTCCGGCAACAGTCACCATCGCCGCACGCATTTTGAGCGAACGCGGGCAAAACGCCGACGGCGTCGACAACAGTTCTACGTGTTGCCGGTGCTGCTGCATGTCCAAGTTCATACAGCTGATAAAGCTAATATCACTACTCCGTATAGCTCTCTTCAAATTTCCTATCGCAATTGATGCTTCGCCTTTCAGGTGAAACTGCGACTTTTTTTTATCGTTTGATTACGCACAAGACAGGTGTGCTGCTTTGCAACACTTCTCCTGCCGTACACCAGGTGTTTTTTTTTCTCTTTTTGTTCTTGTTTTAGCGCCACCAAATTTTTAAAGATGGCCCCTGGCAGATATCACAATTCGAAACCTTGAGCTAAAATTACTCAATGAGGCGGCAATAACTTCTACAAGAAATGAAAATGCTTAATAGAATGAATAACATAATTAGACCAAATAACTTGCAACTTAATTATATTACGGCACATATTGCAATCTACAAAATGTAGCCCGAGTTCACAAGGCTTATCTACTTGGAAGAATTCTTAGGGGTGCCCCATTTCTTATATATATATATGGCTGCCCTTTTTGTAGAAAGGTTACTTGCTGGACATTAGCAGAAAGAACATTTTCAGCGATAATTTAGCTAGTTAAATATAATGCATATACTTGTTCAATGTTAACCTAAGGGCACATATTGTATTAGGGAAATCGAAGCCGAGAAGTAATGCAAGTGAACAAGTTCTGGTTTGGAGGTTTCCGACGTTAAAATGGGCTCCGAAATACTTGGGCGTTCCAATAAATGAGGGAGACGAAGCTTTGCGTTGCCGGCCTGTTTTATCCGCTCTCTGTAAAGTATAACAACTATAAAAACTACCTAACTATGTTCACAATCAAAAGCGCAAACAACTCCTAGAGCTCTAATGAATTTCCTTCATATGAACTGCAGGCTCTTTCGACTAGTGCAACGTGATTCCAACGCTACAGAAGCTCGAGATGAGGCCATAAATAACCTCTTTCAGAATATGGAACGTCTTGTCTCCTCTTACGGCACAGAAGGGCTTTAAGACATGCAATCTGCGCACCTCTTGAAAGCGGGGATATTGCTTGCATAAAAGGGAAGGAAAAGCCTATATGGGGTGTTCTTCTTTAGCAGCACCAAATTTTTAAAAATTGCCTGTGGCAAATTGAACCATTCTGACCCTTGATATATATTAGTCGACAAGGCGGACTTTGCTTCTACGGCCATTACTTCTAATCTAAATACTTAATTGAATAATTGACATAATCACGCTAATTAATTTTTACTTAAATAATTTGCAGCCCATATTTCAATGTACGAATTGTAGCTAGTCAGTTTGCAAGGCATATCGACTTGGAACGAATTCTGAGGATGGAACTGGCTTCGAGATACGCGAGATAACTATACTACATATTCCACTTACATCTTTAAAGAAAACGGCTGTTTTATACATAGAAGCACACAAGTAACTGGAACGCCAATGCTTTTCGTCAGACACTTTAAAAATTAATACTTCCAAACTGACGGTGTCCTGAGGATTCGCCCCAAGTGGATATGCCTTGCGAACTCACCGCGCTTACAATTCGTAGATTGAAATATGTGCCGTAAAATAGTTAACTAGAAATTTAATTAGCAAATTAATTAATTATTCAATTCATTTTGATGGCCTGAAGTAATGGCCGCCTCCTCGAGTAATTTAATCAAGGATTAGAATTGTGCTACCTGCCACAGGCAATTTATAAAACCTTGGTGCAGCTAGAAAAGCAAAAAAAAAAAAAACAACAAAAAAACACCCTGTATAGCAGTGGTAAACGAAAAAACAAAAGAAACCCTTATTCGATGATTTGACCGTAAGCACCATTAAATATATCGCGCAATATTCTGGGCGCTAGAGAATTATGAAGAGGAATATTTTTGGAACCTCGCTTGTGCGAATCTATAGTTTCACGCAAGAGTTTTCATGATAACCAAACCTATTTTCGTCTGAAAGCCTCGCGCTCGTCTCATTAGCGACGACTGTGAAGAACATTCAGAGAGCGAAACGAGTAGATCTCAGCGATTATGAAATTGCGTTGAAGACCCAAAATGGCCTATATACGTTGAACGTGATATGCTGTTGGGCAACTGCACGCTGCGGTACCGCAGTAGCTATAGCGTTGCGCGGCTGAGCGCGAGGTCGCTGGTGTGATTTCGGCCGCGGCGGCCGCATTCTGACGGGGAATAATGAAAAAAAAAAAAACACCTTCGTGTACCGTCCATTGGCCAGCACGTGAAAGAATGCCAGACGGTCAATATTAATGCTGAGTCCCTCACTACGACCTGACTCATATTCAAATCGTGGCTCTGGCACTTAACACCCCAGAATTGAATTTTCTTTTAATTGTTGAGATCGTCAACGGTAGTGCTTGTTGGTTCTGCATTATTTAGTATTTAACAGCATGACTTGGAACAAAGACATAAATGAAAGAGACGACAAGGGCAAGCGGCGACTTTCAACTGGGAATCTAGGTCCGGATTCACAAAAGGTTCTTACGCTAGTCAAGTTGGTAAGAACAAGAACAGTCCAATAGGAACAGCAAAGATATCATTAGTGAAGGCCGCCGACCAATCAGAAAACGTTCTTACGAACAAAAACTAGCATGAATTCGAGTGCTGTATTACAAACGAGAAGTAACCACATATATGTTTCATTAAAAAAAAAAAAAAACATTCCAATTTGAAAGTCAGCGCTTATTCTTGTCGGCTCTTCCGTTTTACGGGTTTGTCCAAAGTAACGCTGTTACATTTTGAATCACGCTGTTCATATACGTTTATTATGTTGAACAGAACCACTCAAAGGACAGTCCTCAGTGTAAACTAAAAACAGCTGGTAGCTCGCCGGAAGGCGATAACGACTAAGGCGACAGCAGTCACTACGACTCCGAAGAAGACAGGCGATACGATGGTGACGAAAACATGAAAAAGACGACGTCAAGAGCATGGCAGCACGACATGTAGTGACAGAGCGATGAACCGCATGTCGCAAACCGGGCATTGACTCTTTCGCTATATATAAATAATGTTCTTTTTAGGCGAGTCGTTGTATTGAGGACACATGATAATAACAAATTTTATGTCGATATCTGCGTGCGACAGACGGTAACGAACTGGATGAAGTACTTTAATAGCTATTGTAGCAAAAACCAACGAACTGTGTGGAAGAAAAAAAAAATGTCATGCTCGGTGCTTGGAAACCTTGACAGGGACTCAAGAAACAGGACACATTGGTGATTGATGGGATTTAACGGCCCAAGGCAGCACAGATGCCGTGAGAGACGCCGTTCTATAACTTTTGATCACTTGAGGTTATTTAACGTGCACCAAAAGTTCGGTAAATTAACATTTTTATGGAATGCGGCTTGTTAAGCATATGAACTTGGAACTTCTTCCCAGGACGAAACAAATACTTACAGCATACTTCTACATGATCCAAGCCTCACGGAGGCACTTTCGTGATATGACAGGCGGGCCGAGGCTTAGCGGCTTATGCCGAAAATTAGAAGGAAAGCGGTTCAATGCACGGCTATTTGAGCAACAGCCAAAAATGTCCGGGCAGGGTCGTTGTACTTTCCTCCGCATTACGAGAGCCTCTCTAGCCGCACGCTGACAGAGCCTTGACACATGTTCTCGCTGTTGGCCGCGTGAGTATACTTGCTGTTATTTTTTATTAAACCGACCAAGCTCCGAAACATGCCCGCCCACCAAGAGCAATTGTTTTCAAACGGTTGGTGGCTCCACGGCCGTTTCGCGAATGAACTGCATCTAGGTCGATGTACACTGGGTGTTAGTATGCAGTTTCGAGGTCGGCGGACCTAAGCTGTAGCTATCTTAAGGAAAAAGAAAAGAAAAAAGTATTATTTTCGCCTCGACGCAATCCATAAGGCCTGACGTTTCTCGTCGCCTGCTCCTTTGTTCCCTATTTTTATGTTCCCTAGATGCTGCTCCTCAACTGAGCTTTTGCGATTACAAGTGGAAACAGAAATATCGCGTGGCCTGGGGATTTGAAAAAGAGGCGTGAGAATTGCAGGTGTGTGTGAACCGTTTGTTGAGGGTATGAAAACAGTGCATAACACTTCAAGCTTCCCAGCGGAGTATATGCGCAGATGCCCATTTCTGGCGCAACATTTTCTTCTATATGTAAGCTGTCTTCGTGAAAGCCCTGTGCGCGCAACCGAAGCTTTTAATAATTTTTTTTATTTATGGGGTTTTACGTGCCAAAACCAGTTCTGATTATGAGGCACGCCATAGTGGGGGACTCCGGAAATTTGGACCACCTGGGGTTCTTTAACGTGCACTTAAATCTAAGTACACGGGTGTTTTCGCATTTCGCCCCCATCGAAATGCGGCCGCCGTGGCCGGGATTTGATCCCGCGACCTCGTGCTCAGCAGCCCAACACCATAGCCCCTGAGCAACCACGGCGGGTGCGCAACCGAAGCTGTTGTTGGGCTATGCCGTGAGGGCTCTATACCCTACGACACAACATAATTGGCCTTCGAAGATCTCGAAGTGCGAGATCCTTAAAGGAAGTTTTTTCCCCTCTTAGTTTAGAAGTTTTTGAACAGAATTTGAACCATTTCTTTTTATGGATCCGCGACTTAGGTTAGTTTGGTGCATGCTCAATCAGCTAAAACGACGCGAAACAAACGAACGGCAGGGAGGTTAACCAGACGCACGCCAGGTTTGCTACCCTGCACTGGGAGAAGGGAATAAAGGGCTGACAAAAGAGAAATGAGGGAAGTGGGAGAGAGAGAAAGTGAGAGATAGCACTAGCTGCGCGCACACTTGAAGGTACGTGTGCGCGACGTCTATAAACGGCCACGGTGACCTGTATGCATCAAGTATTCAAGTAACGCCCTGGTTGCTTTCCGCGCCGACGAGGCAGACGACCATGGTCGGAGGATCTTGGCTTCTGAAAACGGTCTTGAGTCCAGTGGGTTTAATGTTGTCCGGAGAGGGCGGCGCTGGACCTGATAATGGGAACAACAACATAGGATGTGTTCAGTAGTTTTTTTTTCTGTCGGGCAGGAGTCACATGTACTCGTATATAGGTGGGCGTATCACTCATTTCAGTGCGAAACGAATATGCCTTGGTAAATGCAGCCCAGATTCAGAGGCGGGTAATATTGTTGCATTGGAGCGAGAAATTCTACACGACAAGTGGCAGCTTTAAGGAACACTTCGAGGAACGAGGAGATGGCCAGTCAGTGGAGCGAGAAAATAAAGTTTACTTGCAGCGTCAGTTCTCGATAGGACAATCAGGAGCGCTGGGATTCCTGCCATGGGCGGACCGCGCAGCCTCGTCAGCGAAGTTATTCCGGTATGTCCTGGCAGCCAACGAAGTATCATGTCGTATCGTAACATGAACAGTGAGATGCGGATATAAAATGTGGTGCACGTTAAGCGTATTTTTCCTGTCTTTATTATTATATTATTATATTATTTTTAAAAAAACACGTGAGCCTGTCGCCATCACTGACTCCGAAAACAAGGCTAACAACGCTTTGCTCATGCTGCTTCCAACGAGGGTGAACACTCCAATAAACTCGTGCGGCTGCATCTATTCAGGTGCATAAATTGAAGTCGGCATCATTACAGTGCCGACTGTTTTACAGATTGCCATAAGATGCGAAATGGTCCACTTGTCAAGTCTGAGTTTGACTCAGTGCGAGAACAAGCGAATATAAAAGCATTCTTGTGTGCTAGATGCCCGTTTGTGTATTAGCTCACAAGTGTCGGCGGTGGTGGTAGTGGTGGGGGTGTTGCGCTAAAACCTGGCTGATACCAGAGTAGAGCAGGTGCGGGGAAAGCTGCGCCGGCGCCGGATCACGTGACGCGCTCGACCAATCAGGGTCGTTTGGTGTGTCGCGGGGAGGGAAAGGGAAGGAAAGGGGGTGGGCGCGCGCTGCGCCGGGCTTCCCTCACCTCAGATCAGTTTCGGCGGCCGGATGGGAAACCCGCGGCTGGTGCGTTTCGCCGAAGAGCAGGCTGCGTTTGAGCAACGGCGCCGTGAGCTCGCTCGGGAAAGGGCTCGTCGTCGACGTGCCGATTCTAGCATGAGGGCTTCCGAAGCACAGGTGAAACGTCAGCGGAGAGCCCCGGATCCCGAGCTGCGAGAGTGCGATGTTGAGGCCAAACGTCAGTGAAGAGCCGCCAACCCTGAGTTTTGGGCAAACGAAGCGGAACGCCTGCGATAGCGCCGTATTACCACAAGCTTCGCTTACCTCCATTTTCTCGACAGGGGAAGTGCTGGTGAATATCTTTAACGAGTCTACAAATTTCCCCGTGAGTAGCAAATGGTGTGAGCGTAATTTGTTCTTACGTGGCCTACAAGTATTTCTAACCACCATTGGAATGTTTTTCTTCTGGCAAAAAACAAAAAAAACAAGAAAAAAAAACGTCAGGCTTTAAGAGGGTTTTACAAGCGAAGCCTGAATGTCTGAGTATGTTCGCAGAAACTATTATCATTAGTAATGGCTCTAGCGTCGCCGTCTTCTACCATAGCTGGCACGTTGGCGCTCATTATTCCAGCGTAGAATTTCACTTCTCTTCTATCGTCGTAATGGAGAGGCCGCGTTTTCGGGGGTATGAGCCATTGATTTCGGGGGTATGAGCCATTCATTGTCGTACGTGACGGAGAGATTTAATTTTGAAGCAATTTCATTTTGAAGAATCGGAAGCGGCAATGGCGGGCGGATGCTGCTCACCACGCCGCCGAGCAAACTGGAGACACCGAACGCAAGCGTTTGTGGTTTGACAACATATTGTCACTCATCAGTGTGATGAGTGACAACGAACAGCGATACAATGCCTTGGAAGTGTTGAATGAACATTACGCTACTAGAGCAGAAGACCTTGGTGAATTTAGAGTTTGCGGTATGTGTAAGGAATCTTTAATCAAGGGAAAACTGCCTGTGTTCAGCACTGGGAACGGATACGTATACCCTTAATTTGTTGTGATGGCGATAAGCTTCGCTTACCATCCATCTTCACGGATCCGTGGAAGGGCCGGCGAATTTTTTAATAAATAAATATTGAATTAGTTAGTAACTAAAGAAATAATTATTCTCAATACTACAGGCCAGAAATTGCCCCAGCCAGGACGGGCTACATCATAAAAGAAGCTTACAAGTAATTCGAACAGAGTAGTCGTCAGTAGAAAAAAAAAACATGTCAGATCTGTGACGTGGCAATGCTGAGACTAATACAAGTTGCGTTCCAATTGAGCTGTGAAATTATCTGCTTCAATTCCATCAGGTCATAAACGATTACACTGTGCTCATGACTGTTTTCGCAAAAATTGGAGTTAATGAGTGCTGTCACTTCGACGAAGTTCGTCAATTTGTAAAAGGGTGAATGTCTTTCTGGGTATTATGATCGACCTACAGCACAACAGGATCGGCTTCGCAACGCCTCCAAATTGCTTCCTGGTAGCAGACAAGATCACATCAGTAGTGTATGCTCATAATTTTATCTATACTGCAATTCTACTGCAATTTTACCTAGTATAACATTATAAAGAAATTTCAGACGGCTTACTTTGCATCAAACTTCCAGATTCGAGTTGTCTTGGCTTCGGTGGCTTCATTTATATGGAAGAGAAAACCAAAAGGGCAAATGTGTTTTTAAAAAAAAGTTGTCGCAGTTTCACCTGAAAGGCGAAGCATCAATTGCGATAGCAAATTTGTAGAGAGCTATACGGAGTAATGATATTAGCTTTATCAGCTGTATAAACTTAGACATGCAGCAGCACCGGCCAATACCAGGAATCTGGGACATCGCCGAACAGCGCCTCTAGCGGCCGCCTCTGAAAACATGCGCATTTTCTATGGGAGAGCGTCGTTTTTCCCAAATAACTAATCATAGAAGCAATCTTTCAAAATATTACCGTGGAAATAGGCTCTAGGAGCTTAGCCCGACATCTCATGCAAGCGGTACCATTACTTACAACAGAAAACCCGTTCCAAATTGCGGGCGAATTTCGAAGTATGGCAGTCTATGGAAAAGGTCAAATTTTGGAGGCTTTTTTGGCCAGTAAAAAGCAATTTGCGATGAGCCTATTGCATCGATCGACGTATTATTGGGGATTTATCAACTTCAATGACTCGGCTTTCAGCTAATTGCAGCAGCAACTCTTGAAATGGCAAAAAAGTCGTTCTAAAACCGCAGTTTTCATAACAAATTCGCAGAATTTATTGTGGTACGTATATAAACCTAGTTTTTGCCTCCAGCAGCCTGTCGAACCGATAGCCGAGCGTTCTACGCGACCACACATTAGGCTCACTGATACCACGATTGTGAGCTCGCAGGTTCGAAGCCAGCGGCGCCGCTATTTTTTTTATCACTTTGTCGCTGCTTAGTTTCGCGGTTTCCCGCCAGATGGCACATTCCGAAATGCGGGTCATTTAGTTACGGTTCTTGTTTCGTTTCTTTCTACTGTACCAACGTCTTCCTAAAAAATCGCTGGCTGGTTTCGTGAACATGCGAACGTGCTTCCAAACTTCTTTTGCACTTTAGGTGTAATGTATTTTAGACAATAAACTGAGGTTACGTGTTTTGAAAGTTCATTTCTTTCTTAAGGCAAACATTTATTAAGACATAACTAAGAAATATTTTTGCCTCTTCAGCTATGTCATGGAAAGGCGTGTTTGTGCGACTTTTGTTCAGCTTGAAACGTACCACAAAAATAAATAGCGTCCCGTGTGTGCAATTAAAAGACACAGAAGTAGAAAACTTGGCTGCAGCCCCAGACGTAGTATTCTTACAAAGGAATACAGGAGCTATTTGACTGAGTATATTTGCATTATATCAAAGCAGAATTTTTGCGTACCGGATCTTCGGTGCAAATGATGGCTGTCCGAATTATTTCACAAGCTTTTTTACTTAGTACAAACCGATACCTCGAAACATACACCTTCTATCCTGAATATGCAGCGCACGTGTCTTATCATTTCAACCATTCCCATATACCTTCACGAAATTCCAGAAATACTAAAGATCTTCATACCCTTTTACCACGACGCACGCAGATGAGTATTGGAAATTATGCGAAAAGACACCGGGACGTGTTAATGTAGTTTGTCGTGTAAAAATAGAGAACGATTCCAATCACAGACCACACCCTTTTTGAGTTATGCCCACAAATTGTTGCAAGAAGACATTGTTTTCGGCTACAATCACGCAAGTTGCTATGGCATTCTGCTGTTCTGTTCTTCACTAACTCTATTGCTGAATCAGATCGCAGCACCATGATATAATTACTGGTACAATTCTTCAGTAATTCTCTGAGAATATTCTCCTACCCTAAATTTAACGTGTTTGAACAAATGAAGAAACATGAGAAAGGACCATGAAGGTTTGCAGAAATGTTCCCTTATTAGAATCGTTTATGACCCATATCGGTACGGTGGTATTGTCATGATCACGCCAGCGTCGTGACACCATTTATCACTTTACTGCCTGTAAATAAAATACAAAAGTGTCGTTCCTTGTGCGTGAGTAGCACAATCGCAGCTGATCCTTTCATATGGGCCCACTAAGCCACACCTTCCCTTCTCTGCCATGGTGCCACAAGAGATATCAATTTCACCCTTGAATTTCTCCCTTTCAGTTTCCTAGAAAGCATAGGGACGTACACAAGACGAACAGGCGAAGTTTTGAAGTAGTCCTGAGATTTGAGTAAAATTTCCTGGGCAATGTTATTATCCTTTATTTGTTTACATATTTATTACACCTCATTGGTGATAATAATGACGTACTACATAATAGTTCAGTTCTTCTACTTAATAAGTCATGTATGAGATGGCTGTCCTGAAAATTACCCAGGTGTAAGCACCGCATGACGTTGGCTGGAAGGCCATTCATTAAAAAAATTATGTGCAGGATAAAGAAAATGCAGGTGTTCAATCGCACAGTCACCGTCAAAAGTTTACGCGGCCGAGATTATGCGAATAAGTTCATTTTCAACGCAGCTACGCCCGCAGCCAGTAAAACTGTGCAAAACTTTTGTTTTGTTTACTCTAGACCAGTGTACGCGGTAAATCCGAATACCACGATGCGTGCCTAAGGCGTAGAAATATAAATATTTTTCACCTTCCGAGATACGAAAGCCTTGACGCTGGTTATATGTTCTGAAGGCAAGGTTGCTCTTTAGCTTATTCGTGATGACAAGCGCCGAGCTCTTGATGATGGAATATTGGAGCGTAGAATTGTAGAACTTGTGCAAGCTCAGGCGACTTCACGACGCAAACCTAGCGATAGAAGCTCAGGAGGAGGAATAAACATTTATTGTAGAACCAGCACTTTATGATGGCCGGGCCTAAGCCTCCCATGAGGGGACGTCGAGGGCTTGCCTCGCCGCCGCCTCACGGGCGTGCTGGGTCGCCCAGGTTTGGTCGTCGAGGGCGGAGCTCCGCAGAGCCTCACGCAGCCTCGACGAGGGGGTCGTGGTGTCAATGTGTGTGTACAGTGCTGGGCACTCCCACAGCACATGCGGAAGCGTAGCCGGGTGAATGCCACAGCCCCGGCAGTTGGGAGTACTGTAAACTTCAGGGAATATAAGGTGGAGGCGGGCGGGTGAAGGGTACGTATTTGTTTGTAGCAGACGCAGGGTGGTAGCCTGCACCCAGCTGAATTTGGGGTGAGGTGGGGGGAAAGATTGGCAGAGCATGCGTTTTGTTTATTAATAATGATGATAAATGAATAGTCAGAGTAAATGAATGTTACTGTCCGATTCTGGATAGACTCGAGAGTAATGCATACGTTCTATATCACTGTAGGTTCCGTACTAATTCCATACTACGCATTCCTATTCTAATTTTGGCCTGTCTTAAGCCTACCGAGTTTCAAGTGATCAAAATGGGTAGGCAATTGCTTCTTGGGATGTAGCCGAGGCCATGGTAGATGTGATTAGTAATGCGGTATATGTGAGTAGGCTGACTGGGATTATTACATGAAGTGCGCCAACGTACCTACGTAAAGTCGCGGTGGAAATTACAGAGCCCTTTTTTGTATGTATGTATATATATATATATATATATATATATATATATATATTGAAGTCATCTGAGAGTGGCTCTGTTAAAAAGTTATAAGTTGAATAATATGAGGACTGATTAGCCTTTCGTTAAGCTGTTAAGAAAAATACCATGTACGAAGTTCTATTGTGGTTTAAATTGCAACGTTATCAGCACTTCCAAAAGAAAGTGACTGTACAAGTCCATCTTTCTCGGGCGTTCATGTCACCTAGGTACTACCGCCTGACACATAACGTTTTTGTTTTAAAATCTGCCCCAATGACGTAAGTTACGTTGCGGAAGAAAATGAATACCCTTTCTAAAGAATGAACCATACCAGCTTCCCGACAAAGCGCAGTACGTTGGCGCAAGTCGTCATTTGTGATAACGATAAGATCGGCAGCCCGTAGTTAAAAATGATTCGTCACTCCTCGGTTTTTATTTTTTGCTCAAGGACGCGATTAACCCGTAGAAGGGTAATCCCGCCCTTCGCATGATGCTTGCGACCTTCCTGGTTCCGGACAAGCGCGTTCTTTGTGTTTATTTCAGGCGCTTGGCATCGAAAGGCTTAAACCTTTAAACAGCGAAAGGCTGTCACAGTCACTTCGCTAGCTGCACGGAAAGCGCGGACAATCAGTCCACTTTCAGCACATGCGCTCTCAATCAAGACATATTTGCCAGAAAGGGGCTCCTATATTACCCACAGCGAGAAATGTATCCACAAATTACACCTCATTATCCCCATGTGTTTATGAGCCGCACTCTGCGGCCTGTATTCCGTATTATGATAAAAAATATAGTTTGTGCAGTGTCAGTAGCCTAAACATAAAACAGGAAATTCAAGTCATCACATCAACTATCATATATCATAAATTGAAAGAAATAAAATTGAAACTGTGCTTCATAATACTCGCGCTAAACTTTGATGCATGTGGCTCATTTCAATTTCCTATCTGTTCCAGGATAGAAATATGCTGTTCAGTTGGTAAACCCAGATTGTTTTGCAAAATTGGAAAAGAATTTTTGCCTCCAACATATGTTCCTATTGGTCATGCACATTTCCCCCTATCAAATATATGGTCGAAACATCACAAAGTCGAATTGTGAATCATTTAAAATTTAAACTGGCTTCTCCACATAGGGGAAATGCCGTAGGAATTTGAGAATGTAATAATACACAATCATTTGGTTGCATAAACTTCCTGGCCATAGGCGTGTAATGAAATGTAATGTAATGTATTACACGGCTTTGTCTTTTCGCAGCAATTTCATCCCCTGCATTTATAAAGCAATGTACGCTTTTTATTTTAGCGCGTAAGTCCAAAAACACATAGCAACTTATTTACCAAAGCAACATAAGTTTCAAGAGCTTGTTAATTAGGTTGTCATTTGAGCAAATAAGATGAGAGACTTTCATGCACACACAAAATAAGCGGCTAAGAGTAACAACTGACTAGTTATTTCAGAAGAATAACTGAGTTTAGCAATGTAGTGTTAAACTATGTAGCTTTAAATAATGCACACATTTTATACATCGCAGGATAGGGGTCATTGGACATCGCTGGGCGAGGCCTTCGTTCTGCCATGGACATATAGTCTGATGATGATGATGAAACATTGCCGGAGGTGACCACCCCTCATCCAAGAAATATCTTTTACAGTTTAATAATTTATTTATTTGCGCCGTCAGCACTCGAAGGCATTACGGAAGGAAGTGGGTTGAGCAGGCTAAAAAAATAATGCAATTATTAAAAAGTGTCTTTCTAATCATATAGTTTTAGCTGGTCGTACGTGGAAAAAAAAAACTTCAGTGCGCACGACGAAGGCAGCTTTACAATTATACCATATTACCTGACCTTACAAAGAATTCAAAAGGAACATAGTAAGTAATTAACAAATTCAGATTACACAACGTACGCTAGTTGATGTTGCATGAAACTTGCGTTTATTAGTACTCTTTATGATTTCTTTGGGGAGGCGATACCATTCAAGGGCTGTGCGAGGCCAGAAAGAGCTGAAGGAAGTTAATGTGACTAAATCTGATACATATTTTGTACAGCTGATCAATACGATGCCATATATGTGGTGACGGAGATACAGTCGTACGCGGATATGTCAAGCCAACTTATAACGAATTATTCTGTACATCGAACAGCTTTAAAATCTCCTTGAAAATTCCATGCAAATGTATCGGGCTGGTGCACGCGTATAAAGAACGCTCGTTCACCAGAACATTCGATATATCGAGCGTGGCGCCACGCAGAAGACCTCATATTGCACTTCTTTGTACACATTGAGGTGTTCTGGCACCTGGAGGTGGAGAAGAGATACTGCAGTCAGTTGAACCCCGTCTAGCTGTTCGGCTTGCCCTCATGCTACCTCGGACGTCAACATTCCTTCTATCCGATTTTCGAGGCGTCGTCGTGAGGGTTGACTGCCTATTCACGAGTTTATTTTCCGCAAGCGATGGCCGCTACAAGTGTAAAGAAAAGAATCAGCTTGGACTTTTCAATGAAGTTGAAAGTGAACCAGCAATTTTTTTTGCGTGTAAATAAAGTGTGCTTGCTTTATTCCCCCGAGTTGCGTGCAGTAAATTAGCGGCTCTCGGATGCACTAATCGGTAAGCCACCGTTTACCTGAGAGCCTATTATTTTATATATCGAATTACATGTATAACGAACTTTTTGTGATCCCATTCAGATTCGATATATCCGGGTTCGACTGTATCAGTTTACGGGTTACAAATTCAAGTTTAGTTTTATTTCGTGTTAGAGTAGCTATTCGATCATAAGTTGAACATATAAAACGAGTGCAGTAATTTTAAGTTCAAATGAGGTAATGAATACAATGGAATTTCACACATTGGATGTATACTGAAATTTTGCTCCCATTAGTGTTTTCTATAGTAGTAACATGAGAGAGAGGATGGTGGCATTATAAGTGTACAGGAGCCAATAACCCAACGTTCGATCCGGATTGTTACTAATGTCGATATGCCAGGTAAGATTAGCGGTAATAGGTTGACCAGGTAAGATTAATGGTACTATGAACACGTGAATACTTCTATGAATATACAGGCTGTAACTGCGTGTTGGTAAGTAAGTACGTCGAAGAGCTGTTTTGAATGGGAGTCGCTCAGATGATGTTCCTGCTACGTCTGGTGTGCCGCAAGGCTCCGTGTTGGGGCCGATTCCTTTCCATTTTTTTAATGCGAAAGCATTATATGGCCCATTACGCGAAAACCCGTAGTTGTAGTCGATGGCGTGACCGAATGATGCTACCAAAAATGGCTGACGGAAAAGAGTAAAAACGCGTAAAAATGCCCGAATTGATGACAAATTGAGCAGGCAGGTTCATGTAAACAAAGTAAACTAATCCCTTTGAAAAGAAAAATAGGTAAATTTTGATCTGGGCGGGAATCGAAACCGGGCCTCCGGGGCGCGGAGGAGACCCGACTTTGTCCCCTACGACCGGATAAACTCATCCTAGATCTACTCGCAACCCCCGCCCCACCACTACTCCGAATTCCGCCGCTGCCGAGAAATGTATACAGCCTTCTACGCCTCAAGCTCTGGCGAGGCACCGGCCCCGGCCTCCCCAACTCTCTGCCCTACGCCACCCCGAGCTACCCATCGACTATCATAAAATCATCCTCCGTCCCCGTGGCGGCCTCAACCTTCGGACCGTGAACGGCGTTGCGCTTCGCGATGTCATTCTACAAGCAGCCCGCCTCGGACACCAAGAGGCCAAGCCAGACACCGTAATCATCAACACCCAACAACACGTCGTCCTCATCAACACTCCCGACCCGCAACGCCGGCAACACTACCTCGCCATCAAGTCCGTACTCATCAAAGACGCTGCCTACGACTACTCCTACCAAGCGGCCCCGGAAGACTGCGCCCGCAGTGTGGTCCACGGGGTCCCTCTCGCCCACTCTTACGAAGACATTAAGGATCGTCTCAATCACCAGCAGAACCCTCCCATCCTCGACTTTAGACGCATGGGCTCCATTTATTTTTATTTACAAAATACTGCAGGCCCGACTTGGGCCCTAGCAGGAGGGGCAAAAGTGTACACGTGAAGGCAATACATAGTCACATTTACATACAGTGTAGGTCATACAGTGTTTAATTTGTACAGGAAAGTACGAAAGTAATAATACCTTGAATATCTCAATATTCACACAAAAAGGAGTATAAGTGAAATAATCAACATCAATCCTGAAGACTTTCAATCATTTTTATACTTTGCACTGATGATATTGGCAGCGAGTTCCACTCGTTAATTGTGCGCGGGAAAAATGAAAACTTGAATAGGTTAGTTTTGGTGCTGTATGGGGTTAGTGATTCTTCATGTCGATGCCTTGTAGTTCGTGACACCAGTGGTGTCACGTATGGCTCAGGGGGGAGTAGCAAATGGCGACTCTTCAAATGAAAGAGAAATTTTATTCTGTCAATTTTTCTTCGTAATTGCAATGATTTTATGCCATAAAGATTCATTAGTTGAGTCGGAGAGTCAGTTTGGCGGTATTTAGAATAAATAAATCTAACTGATTTTCGTTGGATCATCTCCAATGCTTCGACATTCTTTTTCGTATGAGGGTCCCAGACAATGGATGCGTATTCAAGTTTTGGTCTTATAAGGGATGAATATGCGAGTAGTTTGACATCAGGTGGTGTGTGTTTTAACTTATGTCGCAAAAAGCATAGTTTACGGAAGGCGGATGTGCAAATGTTCGAAATATGGGTATTCCAACTGAGTGTACTAGTTATTGTGACGCCGAGGTATTTGTAGTGAGGGACCTTCGTTAGCTGTTGTGAAGGGAGACTATACGAAAAAGGTAAAATGTTTCTTTTTCTACTCATATTCATGAAAACCGTTTTGTCAGCGTTAAGTTGCATTTCCCACTCTTGACACCATGCATGTATGTTTTGCAGGTTGGTATTCAGCAAGGCCTGATCATCCGAAGATTTAATTTCATTAAAAAGTAAGCAATCATCTGCAAAAAGTCTAATCTGAACTGGTTCATTTATGACCTGGACAATGTCGTTGATATATATGAGAAACAAAAGCGGGCCTAGTACGCTTCCTTGTGGGACTCCTGAGCTAACAGGCAAATGTCGTGAAAAATTATTGTCAATACTTACAAACTGTGTGCGGTTTGCAAGGTATGCGGAAACCCAAGCAACGATGAACTCTGGTAGTCCCATGGTTTTTAACTTTAAAATTAGTTTTGTGTGGCAAACAAGATCAAAAGCCTTCCTAAAATCTAAAAATATTACGTCTACCTGGCCTGATTTATCTAGAATAGAGGCAAAATTATGTATGACTGTGGTTAGTTGAGTTACTGTGGAAAGACCTTTCCTAAAACCATGCTGAAATGGAGACAGTACACTGTTATCATTAAGAAATTTCGTAATATAAGTTGCGATAATATGTTCAAGGAGCTTACAGCAAGACGAGGTTAAAGATATCGGTCTATAATTTGTTAGCAATGCAGAGTCGCCCTTTTTTAACACTGGTACAATTCTTGCCGTCCTCCAGTCCTCAGGAATGATAGCTGTCGTCAATGATTTGTTAAAAATAACTACTAGATATGGAGCAAGCATTTCAGCATATCGGCGAAGAAAAAGATTGGGTATATTGTCAGGGCCAGGCGATGCTTTTGCCTTAAGGTTTAGTAACATTGATATAACACCGGATAATGATACAAGATTTGTTTCGTCATAACTGACATGATTCTGGTGTAAGGGTTCAGTAGGGTTGGAAAAGACACCGTAAAAATAGGCATTGAACTTTTCAGCAATGTCTTGTTTATCAACGATGACAACGTCATCCTGTACAATGCGGTCGATCGACTTCTTACTTTTCGAAAGAAATTGCCAGAACTTTTGTGGTGAACCAGAAATGAAACCAGGCAGTGTGTGATTAAAGTAGTGCTGCTTCGCGCTACTGATAGCTTGGTTTAGAATTTTCTGATTTTTCTGTACTGTGCTCTTGCTGGCGCACTGTCGTTTAAGCCTTTTAATTTTTCTTTTTATCGGTAATATATGTCTTGTAATCCAAGGGTTTTTACGGTGTGTTTTCTTAATTTTGTTTGGAACAAAGTTTTCCATGGAGTCCATCATCATCCTTTTCGAACAAGACTGGGTGCCCAAGCGCATTTCCTTTTCGAACAAGACTGGGTGCCCTCCGTACTATATAGCTGCACACATCTTCAAAAAGAATATCGGGCACTACCTTAATTGCGGAGCACTCGGCCACAGCGCGGATGTGTGCCCGGCTCCCAAGAAACGCCGCTGCCCCGGCTGTGACCAAGTAGACCCCCCCCCCCCCCCCCCCCCGAGGATCACGCCTGCACGCCGCTCTGCACGATCTGCAGCAAAGCACACCTGATGGCGGACAGAACCTGCAAGGCCCGCTACCGCACCCCATACCTCGTAAAGAAGAGGTACTGGGATGCCGAGCGAGCCGGCGAGGCAACCGCCAACGAGGCTCTCACCAATCAAGCTCCACCCCAACATCGCAGCCGCTCCATGACCCGCAACCCTCAGGCCCTGCAGCTCGCCCTGGAGTCCCTCCCGGTGCTGCAGCCTGCCGCACTGAAACAGCCCTCCAACCGTACCAAGCCCATGGTCTGATCCCACTCCTGGACCGGACTCGGGCAACCCCCACTTCCAGTCCCCCCAAAACCACCTGCACAGGTACCCGGCCGCCACACAAGTGAGGTGAGCTAGGTAGATGTAGTCTCCCAGGACTCCGCCAACCCCCTCTATAAGGAAATTTTGAATGTCCGCGCACAGCTCGCCTCCCTCCACACCACCAACCAACGCCTTCAGTAGCAGCTGCATGCCTTCCTGCTGGTCCACACTCCTACCCCGGCGACAATGATCTCGGCCGCTCATAAACTCCCTCCCCTACCACCTTCTCCTCCTACTCGCGAACTGCCGGCCAAGAAGAGGGTCGCAACTCCCACTACCTCCTAGGCCACACCAACATAATCCGCGGCAACCGCGGCCCTACCCCCCCCCCCCCCCCCCCAATTCGAACAACTCGTGGAGGCCAAAATTCAGGCCGTGATGCAAACGGCCATCCAAGCCTTCACCCAACAATTCTGCAACCTCACTAGCCGTCTAGACGAATTTTCTCGCCAAATTGACGAGCGATTTAAGGAGCAAGAGGCCCTCCACGCGACAGCCTGTGCTGCCGCGCGGCCTAAAAAGAAGGCCAAGCTCCACGCACTCTCCACCACTCCGCTGCAAACTACACCCTCAGTAATGGCTAGACCTCGCACTAGCCTCACCATCTGGCACTGGAACTGTTGATTCTTTGGCTCCAAGCGGGGGCTGGTTCACCAGTTCCTAGCTCGGGCAGACGGCCACGATGTGCACGCGCTGCAAGAGCCCTCCAATCCGCTCACCCTACGTGCCCATCATCGCCATTTCTCCTACGTCCCCTCGGGTCGCATTCCTCGTACGCCGTGCGCTCACTACCATCTCCCACCCGCTAGACGTCCCCGAAATGGATAATATCTTCATCGAACTCGTGCCGCAGTGCACTCGCGATACCTTCTTCATCCTTAACATATTGGACCCTTTTCGCAGAGTAGTTTGTTTTAGAGAAACGAGATGGCGCTCACGGCGGCGTGCCATACCTCTCCTCAGCGACCGCGCACGAATACGAAACCATTACCGCTTCTACCTTGCTTCTGTGCGATCAGCCGTCGGAAATGCAACTGAGTTTTTGCTAACACACTGTGCTCCAATCATGCTAGCTTGAATCATGTGGATTGAAGACGTGTGCAGTAGCTGGCTGCAAAAATAGTGACTGGCATGTTAAGGAATGGAATGAATCTATGTGGACAAGTTCGCGAGCCACTGCTGCAACTGTCCGAACGTGTTACCGGCACTTCGAGATGTACGGCTTTCCTCGAGGATACAGAAATTTGCTCATCCGCCAGCCTTGTATCGCTAACCTTCAAAGAAAGGGCTTCATCCCCAGAACTTCGGCAAGAGTGAGTACCACTCGTTAAACAATGACAATGGGAGTAGCGCCGCTTCCTGTCATAGTAAGTTTCGAGCACGTTATCTGTACACGTCTGACCCAAATTGCAGGAAAACTTACGCGCACTCTATCGCCTACGTATCAAGAATAAGTGAATGGGCGCACACTTGAATATATGCGCACCGTATACGCACAATAAATGACGGACTACACCGATAGCGCACGAATGGTCAAAGCTGAATGTTTCGTGACGGTCCATAAGAGTAAGCAAGTTACTAGCTGTAATATATATTTGCTACAAGGTATTACAATGTACAAAACAGCTACGTTTCAAGCCTTGTGCACAGCAAGAACAAATCTATCGAAACTGAGCACACCCGCGAGCGATTAGGTAGAAAATAATCAGATAGTGGCCGCACCAAAGAGCTTCACTGAGTCAGAAACTGACAAGCCACTGCTTCAAAATATTTGCCGAATAAAGAACAAAGTGCAAAACACACTAATCCTGACCGAATTCATGAGCGGAATGTTAGGATAGCTTGGAATACATATTTAGCCCCGCTTTTAGAACAAGCACCATATACGCTGCTTGCGCCGTTTGGACATAGCTTAATCAGCTCCGAAAGCGCTTTTGCATGTTCTCTGAAGCTGTGATCAAAGCTTCGTGTCGTCCACCTGGTCACCGGCTACGATATCTCCGAAAACAGAGGTTTTCTAAGTCGCGCCGGCGTCATACACTTCCATTGTAAACAAGGAGGCAACGGAGGCAGTTGAGGCAAGCAATGGACGCGTCACCACGTGATCAAACATGGCAGCGCCCACGGAATCGCCGCGAAAAGGGTCAATACAGCCACCCGAAGTGCCTGCGGCAACTACTTCGACCGACTCTTCACACTCGCCAAGCGCGTCGCTCACAAGAGCCCCCTTCTAATTCTAGGGGATTTCAACGCCCCGCACGCGGCCTAGGGCTACCAAACGGGGTACACCCCCAACGGGCGCCGGGTATGGCCCGCAGCTCAGCAGGCCGGCTTCTCCCTTCTCACAAATCCCACCACCACAAATCCCACGCACAGCAAACAGTGTCTGCGCAGACACTACTCCCTACCTCACATTTACCCACCGCCTACCTCAAGCTGGTGGTTTAACACCCGGGAGAATCTGGGTAGTGATCACTACATTATTGAGATTCTTCTACAAGCAGGCCCAGCACGCAGACCCGCTCGTGGTGCTGCCATCACGAAGTGGGACTCGTTCCGAACTTTCCGAGCAGCCCGCACTCTACACACTATCTCAGACATAGCTACTTGGTCCGACCAGCTCTACTGCGACGTCCGCGCCGTGACTCGCGACCTCCCAGAGGACTTCCCTGCGGACGCGATGGATTCCCATCTCCTGCAGCTCTGGAAAGCCAAGGCGGGACTCGAGCGTAGGTGGCAGCGCCAGCGCGGGAATACAACATTCAGACGCCGGCTGACCCAGCTCAACAAGGAGACTGAGACGCATGCTGCGACTCTCTCTCGCCAAAATTGGGGATCCCTCTGTAACAGGCTGGAGCACAACATGAGCCTGCCCCAGACTTGGAACTTATTCCGCCATCTCATTGATTCGACTCAGTCCAAGACACACCAGAAACAGATCATGACGAAGCTCATACACGCATCCGAAGCCTCCCCGCAGGATCTCCTCCAGGCGCTTCGTGGTCTACACTTCCCCGCATATCCCCCCGGAGACCACCCACTATACAGGCTCCCCCAATGACCTCTTCGACAAAAGCATCAGAGAGGCAAAAGTCAGGGCAGAACTTCAGCGCCTGAATACGTCCTCAGCTCCCGGTCCCGACGGAGTGCACAACAAGGCACTACGCAATCTCGATTCCCCCTCCATCACAGCCCTAACCGACTACTTCAATGAATGCTGGGTGCGCGGCGCCCTACCAACCCCAAGTAAAGGACGCTAAGGTAGTCTTCATTCTCAAATCAGGCAAACCACTTCGACCCACTAATCTCCGTCCCGTATCCCTTACGTCCTGTGTGGGCAAGCTTATGGAGCACGTTCTCCAGACCCTGCTGAGCCGGTATCTGATAGATGCCAAAAGCTCCGTCTCCGTGTACGTGAAAAAAATGACTACCTCCATCATCTCCTCATGTTAGCTGCCGTAAAAACTGCATTCCATTGTTTAAACGCTGAGATGAAGATGGAACTACGTGTAGTACATTGCCATATTGCTGCCGCGTCCGGTATTTTCATGAAGTCTCGATGACTTCGAAATATGCCTCGACGTCTTTCGGCCGTGTGGGACGACGCAGAGGTCTAGACCAATTTATTGTCAAATTTCTCGAAATCGGATGACAAGAATATGAGTAAACCACTTCTTTACAGTAGTTACACATGAACCGTACTTCAAACCCAGAGTGAATATTTTGCGTAAACACTTCCGAGTGAATTTCGAAAAAAAGTGGAAGGCAATGTGCAATGTATTGTACAAGGGGTTTCAGGAGGATATAATTAAATGATTGCACAAGAAACCGCACCAGAAGGAACAATACTTCGGCGTTTAATTAATGCTGATTCAATATTGCAGTATGAGTAGAAAAAGAAATGTCCAGAATAGATATTCTCAATTTAGCAAAGACCCTTGTTTGAACTCGGCAAGAGTTACATCTCGATGTTAGTGTCCGACAGGCCGCCATGGCGGAAAGGAACTACAGAAGGGAGCGTCACGTGACAATCTTGAAGCCTAGTCATAAAAAAATTTAATGCAGAACTCGCGAAAGAAAATGCGCAGTAGTCACGTGACAGACAAGCGGTAGTTCTTTGCGCCCTGCAAGATGTGCTGCATACGTGCGTGCGTCGGTGCGCCTGTTTAGTGACGTGGAACGTTTACAGAAGGAACGCCGTTCCCTCTGCCATTCCTTCTTAAGTATAACGAGTTACCGTTACAGTTCCACCGACCCTTAAAGGAATGGTGGCATTCCTCCGTTCCTCCCAAAAGGAACGCCGTTCCTTACAACAGTGCAACAAAGGGAATATATCGCTTTCGCATACCCACACGTAAGCAGTTTGAAATGTGTCTGCCGAATTTGTACTATTTTTAACAGCGGAGCTGTTTACGCCAGCCGTAATTTGTGGTGCGTATCAAGTAGCGACCAAGAAAAAAAAAAAAAAAACTTTCTTGCCGAGGTGGGTTTCGAGCCCGCGTACCTCCGGTCCCAAAGCGAGCGTCGTAACCACTAGGCTATACAGCCACTTTTTTTTTCTTTATAGCCTAGATACTGCTCCCATGCTAGGCTATACAGCCACGCTGCCAGAAAATGCATTTATGCGAATCATATTGTTACGGAAGGATAGGAGGAAAGAAAAGAAGATCGAGAGGCACTATGTGCTGCGTGTTGTTGCTGGTCAGCTATATTGACCACACTAACCCTACTTGTGCATATATTGTAAATACATCCAGTCTATACTCCTAACATCCCCGTAACACATTGGTGAGAAGTGCGGGGTGCCAAGGCTGGAAACGGAACTCCGCAGTGGACGTCGCATCAACGTCCCCACCATGACTGAAGGTGAGCACGCGAGATCAACGTCGTTTCTGCCTCCAACGTCAACGGCACCGTCGCCAGCTTCGTCGTCGTCCCCATCGGTTGTGGTTGCACAAGCCAAAGATCCCGGAACTTTCTGTGAGACCGATGGCGCCGACGTTGAAGAATGCCTGGCCATGTGCGAACGCGTAAGTGGAGTCAACAGATGGGACCCTACGCTTATGCTAGCTAACGTGTTCTTGTACCTAAGAGGCACGGCAAAGGTCTGGTACGAAAACCACGAAGAGGAGCTGACCAGCTGGCACCAACGCAAAGAGAAGCTAAAAGAGTTGTTTGGCCAACCAGCCGGCCGTAAGATTGCCGCAAAGCAGGAACTCGCCTCCCGTGCCCAATCCTCCACAGAGTCCAATGTTTCGTATATCCAGGACGTGCTGGCGCTTTGTTGTAAAGCCGATCACGACATGGCTGAAGCTGAGAAGGTCGGGCACGTGCTGAAGGGAATCGCTGACGACGCCTTTAATCTGCTCATGTGCAAAGGCTGTTCTTCAGTTGATGCTATCATTAAAGAGTGCTGACAATTCGAGCAGGCCAAAAGCCGCCGCGTCCTGCAACCATTCGCCAGACTCCCCAATACTGCCGCAACGTCGACTTGTGAAGATCAGCCCACACAGCAGCATGCGTCGCCATCAGAGGACGTGGTGCAAATCGTTAGACGTGAACTGGAAGCGATGGCGCCTGCAGCTTTCTGTTCGCGTCGCCCTGACCCTACCCCTCTTTCAGTTCATCTCGTTCAAGCCATCGTTAGCCAGGAAGTTGAAAGCATTGGTTTACATTCTGTCTGTGCTGTCGCCAACCCCAGAGCCAACGAACGCCCTTCTACTCTGTTTGATCCACCGCGACGCTTCTCTCCGCGTTATTGCAACCCGACTGAGTGGAGAACTGTGGACGACCAGCGGATATGTTTCACCTGTCGCCGTATTGGTCATGTCGTCCGATACTGTCGCAACTTGTGGCCCTCAACACCTCGCACGCCGACCAACCTGAACCGTTTTGATGGAAATTCCCGCCGTGTTTCGCCCTCCGCCGAGTCTAACAGTGCCGACAACTATGCCATGAACACGTGGTACAGTCGCTCACCATCGCCTCGCGGACACCAGTCTCGTTCACCACAAACACGTCACCCATCTTCCCGTTCGCCGCAGCCACGTCGCCTTCCGACCCCTGTGGCGTTCGACCGCGTTCCTTCGGAAAACTAAGAACTGCATCCCTCGGAGGTGGTGCTGCATTGACAACTACTGCAGCAAATCCTCTGTCTGTGCCCACAAATAGAAGTGTAATTGACGTCAAAGTAGACGGCGTACTTGTCCAAGCACTCGTCGACACTGGAGCCCACATATCTGTGATGAGTGCTAGCTTACGTAGACGTTTAAAGAAGGTACCCCAGCAGCTGCACAAGTGCTTCGTGTGGCCGACGGTGGCGTGCTGGTTGTTCTCGGAATGTGTACTGTACCTTTAAGTATAGCCGGCCGCCATACTTCTGTTCTCTTAGCTGTGATCGACAACTGCCCTCACGACGTTGGGTTGGAATTTTTATCCAACCATTATACTCTCATCGACTGCGCAACCGGCGTCCTTCAGTTGGAACTGCCTCAACTCGCCGATGCTCCAAGCACCGCGCCGCCACCGCGCCTGTGCTCGCTTCAAGACGTGCGTCTGTCACCCGAGGCAGTCACTTACGTCGCTTTAACCGCACAGCCACAGGTTCCTGACGGTGAATGTGCTTCGCCCCATCGTCGACGTGCTTTTGATCCGAAACGTTGCTGTTCCGCATACGCTGATCACGGTTACGAATAATGACGTCGTTCTCCCGCTTCTGAACTTCAGCCTGTGCCCTGAAGTGCTTCCGTCCGTCATGTTCTTGGCCAGCGTTTCTAGTACGTCCGAATTTGACATTGAGAGTATGGATGCCGAGAGTGGATTATTAGCACCAATTGCAGCTCACAGCTCTGATTATTTCATGAATGACTTCGCCAAAATGATTGCAACTGACCTCACCTCTGCTCAGGCCAAGGACCTCTGTCTCCTGCTCGAATCGCACAGTGACAACTTTGATTTTGGCGACCGCCCTTTCGGCACCACCGTATAAACACTGGAGACATGAATCCTATTCGTCGGCGTCCATATCGTGTATCACATGCTGAACGTAGAATAATCCAATCAGAAGTGGACAAAATGCTCTGCAAAGGGGTCATCGAACGATCAGCCAGTCCTTGGGCTTTGCCAGTCGTACTCGTGAAGAAAACGGATGGTACCTGGCGTTTTTGCGTCGACTATTGCCATTTAAACAAGATCACGCGAAAGGACATCTACCCATTACCACGCATCGATGACGCCTTGGACTGCTTGCACGGAGCTACATACTTCTCGTCCATTGATTTTGGATCCGGCTACTGGCAGATTTCTGTTGATGAAATGGACCGCGAGAAGACTGCCTTCATAACACCTGATGGTTTATATCAGTTCAAAGTAATGCCCTTTGGCCTATGCAATGCTCCTGCGACATTTGAACGAATGATGGACTCGCTTCTGCGAGGCTACAAATGGGCCCCCTGTCTTTGTTATCTTGACGACGTTATTGTTTTTTCTCCCACGTTCAGCAGCCACCTTACGTGACTAGCTGCAATTCTTGCGGTCTTCCGAAAAGCCGGCCTTCAGCTGAACTCTACGAAATGTCAATTCGGGCACCGTCAGATTACCGTGTTGGGACATCTCGTTAACGCAACCGGTGTACAACCAGATCCGGATAAAGTTCGCGCCGTTCGCAGTTTCCCTGTGCGTCGTTCTGCTTCTGACGTGCGCTGCTTCGTCGGCCTGTGTTCTTACTTTCGCCGTTTCGTCAAAAACTTCGCCGACGTTGCTCGCCCCTTTGACAGATCTTCTAAAGAACACGCCTTTTTGATGGGGCCCGGAGCAGGCGCACGCGTTCGCCGCTCTCATCGGCTTTCGGACCACCCATCCCATACTTGCCCACTTTGATTCATCTGCACCGACCGAAGTCCACACTGACGCCAGTGGCCACGGCATCGGTGCTGTTCTCGCCCAGCAGCAGAATGGTACCGAGTGCGGGATAGCTTACGCCAGCCGCCTGCTGTCACCTTCTGAGAGGAATTACTCCATCACCGAGCGTGAGTGTTTGGCTTTAGTGTGGGCTGTCGCCAAGTTCCGGCCATATTTGTACGGCCGCACGTTTTCGGTCATTACAGACCACCATGCCCTCTGCTGGCTGTCTTCCCTCCAGGACCAGACAGGACGGCTTGGTCGCTGGGCTTTGCGGCTCCAGGAACTTTCTTTTATTGTCATCTACAAGTCTGGACGTCTGCACAAGGACGCTGACTACCTCTTTCGTCATCCCGTGGATCCTCCTGATCCTGTTGCACATGATCCGGAGACCTGCGTGTTGGCTTTCACTGACATGTGCGACATGCACGCTGAACAAGATCGCGACGAGTCCTTGCAGGCCATCATCGCCGGAGTGCAATCTGGCAGCACAGACGGCCCGTGCCGCATGTTCGTGCTGCACGACGGCTGCATTGCGTTCGAGCGTCGTCGTATTCGTCAACAGCTGGCGCGTTTGTACGCTTGTGATCTGCGAGGTGAAGAGGTTTTGCGTGCTATGAGAGCGAGAGAGAGAGAGAGCGACGCATTCATGGAGCGGGTCTCCTGGAACGCGATGTCGGCATTGGAACGCGGTGTCGGTGTTGCAAGCTGCGCTCTGCAACGCGCAGTGTCGGCCGTAAGTCCGAGATGCACGAAAAGAAATTATCATCTACATGAGTGGTAAGATGAAAAGTTCGCGTGCACTTCCGGGAAAAGCTGGGCTACGATCACACAGCTTCGCTGTTTCAAGCGTTGCGTGGCCGAGTGCAAAAAAAAGGAAAGAGTGGAGAAGGAAAGGCAGGGAGGTTCACCAGTTCAGCACAACCGGTTTGCTACCCTACACATGGGAGCTGGATGAGGAGGAATGAAAGATGAGGAGGAGAGAGAGAGAGAGCACACAGCACAGCACACACATCGTCAGTCACAGTCCGTCACTCTTGCGTGGTACCTGACATCACTGTCACAGCCGCTTGTCCAAGCCCGTTTCTTTTAAAAAGCGAAGTAGTCCCTTCGTCGCCTTCAGCTGCGATGTCTTCTGTCGACGACATGTGAAAATCACTTCAACTGACATTGATCTGTTGTCAAGGTGCGCTAGAACGGACGCCAGGGACTGCCTCTGAACATTATATTCAGGACAGTCGCAAAGAATGTGTTCCAGCGTCTCCTCGCAAAGACAGGCATTGCAAACAGCGTTGTCGGCCATTCCAATCAGAAATGAATAAGATTTAGTGAATGCCAGCCCTAGCCATAAGCGATAAAGCATAGTGGCCTCTCTTTGGCGGAGTCCAGATGGCATACAGAGATGCATCAAAGAGGGCAGGTGGTAGAGACGATTGCTCCGGTTGGTCTGGCCGCTGGGTGTGCACCATAGAGAGAGCGTGATCTCCTGTGCAAGCACTCGAAGTCTGCTGGCTGCGTCGGACCGTGAGAGTGGTATGGCCTCTTCCTGTGTGTCGTCAAGAGCTGCCCGAGCGGCATTATCGGCGTCTTCGTTCCCTATGACACCGCAGTGACTTGGAAGCCACTGAGTGCAAGGTTTCGTATTAGCAATATGTGTGATATTATCGAACCAGGATACAATTTTTGTGGATGATTGTGTACTGTGTGCAAGGGCATCTAATGAGTCTTTTATTGGCGGCCGACTTGAAGCGAGTGTAAAAATGGTGTGCCACTAATAGCATGTTCCTAAACATAAATAATTATGTAGACAAAAATGTAACAAAATCAGATATAAGTGCTTGTTAAGTGGCCAGTTGAAATTTAAAAAATAATTCACCAGTGAAATATTTAGGTCTTATGCTGTCAGATCGAGAATGGCTCTTGGTCATAACATGTTAATACCGTAGTTAGAAATGCAGGGAATGCCCTTCACTTCTTGCAACAAAGTTTAAAACACATAAGTATTCACGTAAAAGAGTAGCGCAAAAAACAAGATTTATCAATGTTGCTGTAGGCATGCCCTGTGTTGAATGCGGTTTCTGATGTGCATATTATTGCAGCATTAGGTGAACGTTAAAGAACCCAGGTGGACTAAATTAATCCGGAGTTCCCCACCCCGGCGTGCCTCATAATCAGATCGTGGTTTTGGCACGTAAAGCCCAACAATAAAACAATAATTTTTTTTCACAATAATGCTCTAGAAAAAGTCCAATCCGTCGCGACACTGTTCGACCTGGGGATATACAACCGCTTTCTAAGTGCAAGAGGAAAAAGTAACTTGACCGGATCCTTTTGCTTGAACAGGAAAGCAGGTTACGTCTTAAGCTGCTTTACTCAATCTTTAATAATCATATAAACACGTATACATTTTTATCTTTCACCGGTGACCGCTTTTCACCGGCTAACAAACGTTAAACGTAATCGCTAGGCGCAGGACGCGCCTGCAGGTATAGGAAGTCACTCGAACGTTATCGATGCTTCTATCCGTTGTCTCTTGTCACCGACGCTCATGTAATCTGATTGTATGAGCGATGCGAATTATCTAGAACTTTTTGGAAGGCACGCGGCTACCAAGGATTATTCTGGGACCTTCGATGACTCATGTACAAAACCCGACGCGTTTCGCCGCTGATCAGATTTCGACGTTCGCCGTCTTTGTTCGCCGCTTTCGTTGAGCTTCGAGTGTAGCTTGCTTTTGTGGGCCTGCAAGGGTTCGCCGTCAACGCGCCACGTCCACAGCTTGGCGAGCGGCCACGTGACATCGCCGACTACCTCGCCAGAGCCAAGTGGCAACCACGACGACCCTCACGCTCGCCGTCACCAGGCCGCTACATCTCGCCGAATCGCCGGCTGTATGCCGGCCCAACCCGGGGCCGAAATCCCAGCCCTTACCCGGGAAACTAAAGGCAGCAACCGATGGAGGTACGGTTGCTGTACGACGCAATGCTGAAGATACTCCGCCGCCGACGAACTAGATTCGCGAATCATGATGACGAGGTATAAGCATAGCGCCTGGCAAGAGCCTTGACGACAACACTTCGCCGCCGAAAGTAGACCTACCAACGCGACGTAGCAGCAGCGGAGCAAGCCGACGCAGCCGTGATCCGTAGCCACTAACCGTAACGCCAGACGATGGTCTACCGATCTAGACGTGCGATTCGATGGTCATAATGTCACCACTCTCGTCGACACTGGAGCCGACTATTCCGTCTGCTGTGGCGAGTTCGCCGCCAAGTTGAAGAAGGTGAAAACGGCCTGGCAAGGACCCGATATCCGGACAGCGGGAGGACACCTAATAACGCCGGCTGAAATATGCACAGCGCGAGTCACGGTAAACAACCGCACTTATCCGGCGAGCTTCTTAATCCCGCAGCACGGCTCCAGGGATGTTATCCTAGGCATGGAATTTCTAAACCAACACGGTGCAGTCATCGACTTATGGTCCAAGTCGATAACGCTTTCAACGCACAAAGCGATACCACCGGATACAAGCATCAGTTACCATGCCTTGAATGTGCTTGAAGAACAAGTCACCGTTTCGGCTCGCTCCAGCGTAATAATTTCCGTCCGTACCGGAGTGCCTGCTGACATGAAGAGCGTCATCGAGGGCGATCATCACTTACTGCTCGACCGTGAAATTTGCGTCGCTGGAGACATAGCTGAGCTAAGTGAAGGGAAAGCAAGAGTGATGCTGACGAACTTCAGCCACGAATACAATTACATTAACAAAGGCACCGTGGTCGCCTACATCGACGAAATAGTACAAGCCAGCAGTGCTTTCACATTCACTGATTCTAGCACACCTGCAACGACGACTGTAGTACCTCAATCAACTTTCGACGTCAATCAGAACCTTCCCAATCATAAGAAAGAACAGCTAAAAGCTCTGGTCCTGCAATACAAGGACTGCTTCTCGTCTTCGTCAAAAGTTCGACAAACCCCTGTCGCCAAGCACCGCATCATAACCGACGAATATATCCGCCCACTTCGTCAGAGCCCGTACCGAGTTTCGGCGTGCGAACGCGAGGCCATAAGGCAACAAGTAGATGAAATGCTACGGGACGCCATCATCCAGCCGTCCAAGAGTCCCTGGGCGTCCCCCGTGGTGTTAGTAAAGAAGAAGGATTTAGCGCTAAGTTTCTGCGTTGATTATCGTCATCTCAATAAAATCACGAATAAGGATGCATACCCTCTCCCACGTATTGACGATGCCTTGGATCGACTCTACAACGGAAAGTTTTTCGTCAATGGACCTCAAAACCGGCTACTGGAAAGTCGAAGTCGACGAGAGGGACCGGGAGGAGACTGCCTTTTTAACACCATATGGACTGTTCGAGTTCAAGGTCATGCCGTTTTGTCTTTGCTCGGCACCTGCGACATTCCAACGCGTCATGGATAATGTACTGGCAGGCTTGAAGTGGCAGACTTGCCTCGGTCTATTTGGACGACGTCGTTGTGTTTGCCTGAAGCTTCGAGGAACACCTCCGGCGCTTTCAAACAGTTCTTCAAGTAATCAAGACCTCCGGACTCACGTTAAAGCCAGAAAAGTACCGCTTTGCATACGAGGAAATCTTGTTTTTGGGCCACGTCATCAACAAGTCCGTAGTGTGCCCTGACCTACAGAAAACTGTGGCCATCGCTGACTTTCCTCCGCCCACCGACAAGAAGGCAGTCCGTCGACTCCTTGGACTGCGCGCCTATTACAGGCGCTTCGTCAAGGATTTTTCACAGATCGCTGTGCCACTGACGTACCTCACGAAGGCCGACGTCGAGTTCAAGTGGGAGACACCGCAAGTCGAAGCATTTGAAGAACTGAAGCGACGCCTGCAATCGCTGCCAATACTTGCACATTTCGACGAAAACACCGATACCGAAGTGCACACCGATGCAACCAGCGTAGGACTCAGCGCCGTGCTTGTGGAGAGGAGTGACGGACTAGAAAGGGTTGTAAGTTACGCTAGCTGGTCGCTCTCGAAGGCGGAAACAAATTATTCCACAACCAAAAAGGAGTGCCTCGCCATCATCTGGGCGACTTCAAAGTTTCGCCCCTACCTCTATGGCATGCCCTTCAAAGTTGTGAGCGACCACCACGCCTTGTGTTGGCTAGCTAACTTGAAGGATCCTTCAGGTAGCCTCGCACCATGGAGTCTGAGAGTTCAAGCATTGGACATCACCGTCGTTTACAAGTCAAGGCGAAAGGACTCTAGCGCCGACTGCTTGTCTCGTGCCCCCGTCGAACCGCCGCCACAGGAGGACGAGGATGACGACACTTTGTCGGGACCCATCAGTCCTTGTCTACTTGCCTTGCGCCCCCGTCGAACCACCGCCGCAGGACGACCAGGATGACGACACTTTCTTGGGACCCAACAACAGTGAGCTGACCCGGAACTAAGGAGCCTTGTCGACTACCTGGAAGGCAAGACCGTCATTGTGCCCATGGTGATCAGGCGAGGATTGGCGTCGTTTTTCTTGCAAAACTACATTCTCTTAAAGACGAGCTTCTCGCCTCTTCGAACCAACTACCTCCTCGTGGTACCATTAGCATTGCGTCCAGAGGTTCTGCAAGCTTTCTATGACGACCCAACGGCTGGACACCTCGGTTTTTCCCGCACGCTCGCGAGGATACAAGAAAAATACTACTGGCCTTACCTCTCTGCCGACGTCGCCCATTACGTAAGGACATGCCGAGACTGTCAACGACGCAAAACACCGCCGTCAAGGCCAGCCGGACTTCTACAGCCGATCGAGCTACCTCGCCGACCGTTCCAGCTGATCGGGATGGAATTACTGGGGCCTTTTCCGACGTCGACGTCCGGGAATAAATGGACCGTCGTAGCTACGGACTACCTCACCCGCTACGCCAAAACAAAAGCCTTGCCCAAAGACAGCGCCACCGAGGTAGCCCGAATCTTCGTTGAGAATACCCTCCTGCGTCACGGTGCCGCAGAAGTCCTCATCACCGACAGAGGTACGGCCTTTAAGGTAGATCTAACACAAGCCATCCTGCGATACAGCCACACAAGTCATCGCCGGACCACCGCCTACCACCCGCAGACGAATGGCCTCTCCGAGCGCCTAAATAAAACCATCGCCGACATGCTGGCAATGTACGTCGACGTCGAACACAAGACGTGGGATGCCATCCTTCCTTAAGTGACCTTCGCATACAACACGGCCGAGCAAGAAACGACGCACATGGCGCCGTTCCACCTGGTCTACGGTAGGAACCCGGCAACGACGCTTGACGCCATGCTACCGGACGTCACCGACTAAGAAAATCTCGACGTTGCCACCTATTTGCAGCGTGCCGAAGAAGGTCGACAGCTCGCCTCCCTGCGCATCAAGAACCAGCAGATGACCGACAGCCGACACTACAATCTTCGACGACGCTACGTCGCGTACCAGCCCGGCGACCTTGTTTGGGTCTGGACTCCGATACGCCGACGAGGACTTAGCGAGAAACTTTTACGTCGCTATTTCGGACCATACAAGATAGTCCGACGTATTGGCGCACTGGACTATGAGGTCGTGCCAGACGGCATTTCGCAATTACAGCAGCGCCGGGCACGACCTGAAGTCACCCACGTGGTGTGTCTTAAGCCTTTCTACGCCCGCTAAACAACTTCGGTACTTTGTTACTTTGTTATTGTTTGTTGTTTTTTTCTCCCTCTCTGTACGCGTGGTTTTGTTTTCGCTTTCTTGTTTGTAGCATCGGGACGATCCTTCTTATGGGGAGGGTATTGACACGTATACATGTTTATCTTTCACCGGTGACCGCTTTACACCGGCTAACAAATGTTAAACATTATCGCTAGGCACAGGACACGCCTGCATGTATCGGAAGTTTCTCGAACGTTATCGATGCTTGTATCCGTTGTCTCTTTTCACCGACGCTCATGTAATCTGATTGTATGAGCTACGCGAAGTATCTAGAACTTTCTGGAAGACATGCGGGTACCAGGGATTATTCTGGGGCCTTCAATGACTCATGTATAAAAGCCGATGCGTTTCGCCGCTGATCAGATTTCGACGATCGCCGATTGTGTTCGCCGCTTTCGTTGTGCTTCAAGTGTAGCTTCCTTTTGTGGGCACATGTTCGGCCAATAAAGAATCAGTTTCGTCATACACAGTTTTACGACTGTTTGCTTCAGCGTCCCTACTACGTGACGGTATGGGAATCTGCTGATCAGACTATCTGAAGTAGAGCACTGCACGGGCCGGTTTTTCAAGTCCGGGCCTGACCCGAGCCCGATGTACTATACTTTGGCCGGCCCGGTTCTGTTCGACCTATTAGGCTTTTTGCCTATACGAAGCTAGCTCGAGTTCTCGATTATTGTGAAGATACCGTCATGTGATCAACGGCCACCGGGCAGTCTTCAAGCTGCATCAAAGCAGGTTTTTGCCCTGCACTCCTTCTTGCTGGTTACTTGATAATTTAACTGTGAGAGAAATAAACATTTCATTACTAGCCGAACATGCACTGATTATTATGTGAATATTTGGTATGAAAACAAACCATACAATCGACAGTTAAGAAAATAGGGAGGGATCAGTCTAATAACCACCGGGAGTGGCAGAACCCCGGCTTACATTTAGGGATGAAGTTGTAGAAAAGCACATCGGTTGATGACCATGCTCGTGCTTTAAAGAGTGCGGCAACATAATATAGCGAAGGCATAGGTGAACACTACCGTACACGCCGCGGCCCGCCATTTAATCTCACTTTTGAATGTCATATAGTCATTCGGATACAAGATGGAACTCGAGCCATTAATTTTGGCGCGAATGTAAATTTAGATACGCTGGTTACTGGCTTTCAGGAATACGATAATACACGGCCACTAGAAGCTTCTTTTTTTCATCAAAAAGAAATTGTTGACCCACAAGGCTAACGCTCATCATATTTTCATACGGAACATGCCATTTTTATTGCTTTATTCGGCTTCATTATAATTATGTCTGTTGTTTAATCGACAATTTTGGCATCCTTGTTTAGAAATATACGCAAATTTAGACCCTGTCTAATTGTGTTTCAGTACAGTGCATTTACAACGTAGGCTTTCCTTGTTTTTTTTCTCCGCCCAGAATAAAGTATGATCTGCTTCCTTATTCACGTAAATTCGCAGACAACACACCTAGTGCTACAAAACATATACAAGGCTGCGAACACGAGGGTCGAGCCACTTAACGAGTGGAAATAGCATTCAAAATAAAAATTTACGGAGGCAATAAAATGCTCTGCATTTCTATTTTGTTTTTCATATTCCCCTCCCCAATGTTGAGAAATTTTGCAGCATCCGCGTAGACTTAAAGCATTTGTCTAAGAACAATATACACTTGAAAGTATCAGTTTAATTAGTTGGGCTAATTGTGAATTAACCTACGGCAGAATATTCAACTCGCTTGAAAATATAACGAAGAAAATTAATGTAAACCAGTAGTAAGTTGCCCTGTGCCTTAGGACACAAAAAAGTTGCAAATTAACTTTTCAGAATTTGTTTGCTACAATTTTATCAATGTACCCTAAGTACTTCTTGAAAACTTATTTAATTTTAGTTTTTCCGTTAAAATGATCATGCCGAAAATCCAGATATTTTTGTGCAGCAACAAAATATTGCAGTCGACTCTGCCTCTAGGCACGTCTTCCGCTCTTGAAAAATGTAACGAGCTCTATCGAAACTCATCTCATTGATTCCTGTTAAGGATAGCTCGGATACCTGAGACAGTCTAATGAATGTCTTTGCAGTGAGTCTCGCACCAATCCAGTAGTTTTCAATTTCTTTAGCGCGACTGCAATGCATATATATTTCTAACTCTTTGTCAGGTTGATTCAAATCTGTGATGTCTAGCAACTCATGAAGTGTGCCTTTCGCCGCTATTCCCACCCACCCAAATGTGTTTCTTCTGGTCGATAGGCGGCGCCGCTGTCGAAATCATACTGCTACCTCCATCAAACTTCGGGTCGTCCGTCACATGCCTGAGCACGATCACCTCTAGGAATTCGAGGTTTTAATAGGCTGGGAACAGTGTGGACAAGAGTTCGTTAGTGTCGCGAAGACGAAAGAATTACTACAGAACCCATGTTAAGATGATTATCGAAGTTAATGCGATTAGCATTTACACAATCTAGTGAACAAGAAGCGACACACCGTGATAGTAAGACATCTTTGTTTAGAATCCGTAGTGTTTCTCCTCATTTTCAAGTGATTCGGCTATATGCGGCCATACACTGTCTCCCTGATTGACCCGATTTGTTATGACCATCGCTCACCAATGTTACCTCACGATGGTAGAACAAGGACCGCAGGCCGACAGCGCATTCAGTGACGACGATGGAATTACGAGGTAGGAATGATGTCGATAGAACGACGAAGGCATATGAGGACGACAGCATGACGACGATGAGAGGATTCTGAAATGACGGCGATAAAGAATTGCGACGGAATACAATGCCATGACACCGGTGTTCTAATCTCGATTGATTGACAATAATAGCACAATACTAGCGAAATGAAATAGAAATTATGCTGATGGAACGGAAGGTGGTATGACGACCAACGCATTTAGTAATTTTTAGCCAACCAGACACGCTTCTGAACAACATACCAGCCTGCTCCCTTTCTTTTCTCCTATTCCTTCCCAAGACGCTTTGCAAACATATACTCTGCCGTTGAGCTCAGTACGCCAGTGCTCTAGCTCATTAGGCCACGATCAAACGTTTACAAACGTATCTTGCCAACAAGTATATTATTCAAGCTCGAACTTAGGGGGAACATTGAGCTTGGGGGCTCCTATCGAAATACATGGGAAATCGGAAATAGTTTCTCAGAGCAACAAATGCACCAAATTTGATGAGTTATGTTGAATTTAGAAAAAAAAGTTGAAGTGTTGTGATTACCGAAATGGATATTTTATTATAGGCTGGTCTACCTTTCTTACGTCAAATTTTAAAGAATTGCCAAATTTCGAAAAAGAAAACTTGGCGTATAGAGCTATGTAGCTCAGCAGCTAAAAATGATATCGGAATTCTGTAAACCGCACCTAATAATACATCGAAAGCGGATAGCAATCATATATCATACACCATCCTGAAATATACCACTATGTTGTGAATGTTGCATTTTCAAAACCCTTCCAAACATTATAACTAATTCACGTAAGTTTTAAGTTAAAGCAAAAAAATTGTTCGCTTTTGATGCTCCAACGTGTGCAGTATATAGAAATGCCATATTTGTTTTTAATGGCTGAGTTTCGGATTTGTAAACTTCATGCTTCTATTTTTTTGAAATTTACGAACATCCTGCAATTCTTTGAAATCATTACACTATCTAAACGAAAATTCTGTTTGCTGCAGTCTCTGCAATTTAACTTTCCCTCTTAAATGCAACACATTTCATTCATATCGGTTCAGCGGTTTTCTCATGAAAGCATTCCTGCATTTTACATGTATTTGATAATCCGGCATCGAAGATAGGCCCGAGCTAAAGCTTCCTCTTAAACAATGGATCACGCCAGTTTTATAGGAATCCCATGAAACAGAACCCTGACGTATACGCAAGACCGTGGCCACAGTGGTGTACAAATAAAAAGCCTGCTCAAGTAAAAAAAATATATATTAATCGGAAGCTTCGCGGGAGCCGTTATCTCGATCAGACATCTCTCCAGAATGCGGACGAGCTTTCTGGCGAAGTGTCTAGCAAAACCATCGATTCATTGTCAGTAGAGCAAGTAGCTGGCCGTCTTCGAGATAACGCTGATACACAAGCGCGCTCGTTTCCAAGCACCAACGTGAAGCCACAGCTTCAGGGTGTGTTTCTTTTTATTGCGCTTTCTTTAGTTGTGCGTCATAGCATACGTCATAGCGGGAATTTCGAATTCTTAAGGTCGATACGCCACGTGGTGGCGAAAAAAGGAAACTGTACGAAATGTCCCTAATTACTGGTATTGAACACGCAGAACTGTTGTCGACGCCGTCGGCGTTTTGCCCGCGTTCGCTCAAAATGCGTGCGGCGTTGGTGACTGTTGCCGGAGCCTCTGATATAAATAGGCACTTGGTGCCACAGCTAAACGTCGCCTCCCTCGTCGCTAAACGTCGCCTCGAGTGAAAGCGCGCGTCCCTCGCGCCCTTTCACTCGCACATACAGCGTTCGGCGACGCGCGGCGACGATTTCATCTCCATTGACGTCATACGGAACCTCACGGCGACGGCGACGCCGACGGCAGAAATCTGCTTTTGAGTGTCCATATAATTGCTATCGCAATAAAAGATGCTGACGCATTTTAAAGAGCTCCAGGTGGTCAAAGTGAGTCCCTCCCTAGTCCATCACTGCCGCGTTGCTAACAGCCCGAGCGCAGCCAGTTGGATATCAATCAATCAATCAATCAATCAATCTTGTTGCCTAGCTACGCGGGCCTGAATAACCCGCGGTAGTGTATCCAGTGACTTGAGATATTTCAACTCAAATGGCACATGATCGCAAATAATTTCATTAAACACATATGCAAAGATGATGCAGCTCCTTGCGAATGCCAGGAACATTTGCTTAAGGTAAGAAAACGACGCGAGAAAATGTACAGCCTTTTCGCCTAAACAAACTAAGGTATTGCGAATAGGAGTTTTATTGAGATACACAGAAAAAGGGCAGCGATACGCACGCGCAGGTTATGTGAACGAAATCGGATGCCAAAGGAAGATGCCCGACAACATAAAAGTAAGATCAAAGCTTTGAAGAGTTTTAACGATCACAGTGGCTATGATGTGCAAGACCCAGAGAGAATTCACGAAGTGATTCGAAGCCGTGAAAGTTACCCAGGGTATATATACCTAGGAATTCATTGAAATGGCAACACTGAGGGCGGAAAACAGAAGGAGGAGGGGGGAGGGGAGTTAACGATGTACAGTATCTGTCTATCTGAAATGTTCTTCTGCATTCAACATATCCCCATAAAATGTGGAGCGAATAATTCAACGACACCCGGGAAATTAGTTTTTTCTTTCACGTGGTATTTAGTGGTCCTTCAAGAGCTGGCACATGCACCTGAAACGGTAGATGCGAAAAATTAGTTGATTACATATGTCGCATTCCCGTGAAGCAAATTCAAGCTCGTAAAACCGGTCAGAAGAACAGCACATACTGCGTTGATCACATTAATGTAACGATGACGAAGTAATCACGCTTTAGTGTAACGGCTAAATTATTTAACTGATTTCATGCATTAAATTCAGTGCTCACTTTCTCATTGCTTTTGTTATTAAATATCTCACCTATAGAAAGCCCAAATAACCGACATCTTACAAAATTCTACAAAGGCCGATCTTCTACAAAGCTCACCTCTACGCAGACATCTCGTTCGCAGATTCCTTTTGTACACATGGATGTATGAAGGCCACCGTGAGCCTATCGTTATGATACATGGACTTTTTAATGGTACTGAGAGTGTCCCTCGCTTACATTTCTATCGCGAGCAGTAGTGCCCAAACTGGGCGCTGTCTCAGGATTACCTAGCAGTCATTTTCTTGTTCGTGAATAAACGGGTTAGAACTGTGGCTAACTCTTGCTCCTGCACCAGAAGAACAAGGTTTCGAACATTTTTCGCTTTCTGCAGGTCCCCGAGACATCTAACCTCCAAATAAGCCAATAACTATACAGAGCCTAAAGCATGGTAAATATTTAAACACTATCTAGTTGCGCAGGCCTTTTAGCGCCGCATATGCACTGAACACCTACCCATGAACCAGGGTAGGTGTTCCGCCTATATGTGATAATCCCATGCGGTGAGCGAATATTTGAAATTTCGAATGCGAATGGAGTATCATTGCCACACGACAAGTGTACGATATTCGACGATGAGATGACGACGCTGGAATGACGGCAATGAGAGAACGAAACTGAAATGACGGTGACGAAAGGACGACAACTGACCAATCACGGTGGCATGGCGGCGACTGTATGACGTCGACACGATAAAAACGATGGCATGGCATCGGAATGACGACTGCATAATTACAACGGCGTGACAACGAGTATGATGGCGTCGAAACAGCAACGCTATGACGACGACAGCGTGAAGAAGGCGGAACAATTACGATGGTATGATGACAAAGGAATCATCATAATGCAATTAGGAGGATGGAATGAAGACGATGGCGTGTTTGCGTTGGAGCTCACGTCTGTGCTTAAGTAATCACCTGCCACCCTGGGCCGCCTCTGTTTTGACTATATGCGGAGCCGGTCAATCGTGGAAGAAAGCAGCAAGCAGCCAGCACCCGTAAAGTCGGCGGAAGAGGAAAAGAAAGCTGCACTTTAAGAGTAGTTAAGATACGTAGTTCGTGTGTCAGTGATTTTAGTTTATAAAGTTTGCGTTACAAGGCATAGTTTCTCACGAAGGTTCAGTGTAAGATTTTTGTTAATGTTTTTATTAAGGTTAACGATTTCCTAATGCTTTTTTTTAAGATGCCGTAGTTCTGCGTTACACGGCTTGCTTTGAACTGTTCCAACCAACAAGTTATGCGCGAATTTCAAGCAACCATGTTTTGAACATAAACAACAGGTCGGTTTTACTGTTTGTTTATGGAAAAAGTTCTATTTAGAGCAAATATTGTTGTAACGCATATCCCATTTTGGATGATTTCGGCCATTCCGTACTCATATACCTTTCGTGAAGGGTTGTGCTGCATTTTTTTCGTATGATATTGATACGGAATTACTTTTGAAAGGACAACGTCCTGATCGGTCAGGTCAGTCAAAACCAACGTTGGCGTCACCTAGCTAGTGGCTGGTTTGTTAACAATAAATCTAAGTCATTTTTCTGCCTGGTCCGCTGGCGTCACCATTTGGATTATGGGGAACGTTTGAATTTTTGTCTTTATTTCCTTTGCTGCTACGCAAAGAGCTCCGACTCCCACAAATTGATGGTTCCAAGTAAGTACTGGTATGTTGCAATCATAGCCTTTCACAAGGTAATCGATCTTGACTGCTTCAATTGCATTTGAACATTCATTTAGAACAGCGATAGATTTGGCAGGAGACCTGTAAAATGAGGAAATGTATATTACTTTTCCATTCAGCAAGCTGATCGCGCCTTCATGACAGCGTTTCTCAAGATGCCAGAAGCACGGGCAAGTGTTTCGGAAAACGTTATCGTCTGTGATATCGCTTTCCAAGCATGGATTAACCCTGAGTAGGATGGTCGGTTTGTTCAAGCATAAAAAAGCTACTGAGTCATATAGCTTACTTATGATGCCAAGGCAATCAATCAACAATGAAAAAAATGGTAACTGTGAAGTATACAGGGTGTCCCAACTATCATGCACCAAAATTTAAAAATGTGCAAATGCCGCGTAGCTGGACAGAACCAAGGTAATGTTGTTTGCCGTCGCTTGAAGATACTCAGATTATTTTTTGCATTCTGCCTAATTACTTAGTTGGCTTTATTAATTCATCAACTTCTCAAGTAATATAATTAGATTAAAAGTGTCAATAAAAAATTGTTGAGAAACATGAAAAACTCCCGATACAGCTTTCTGTTGCCAAAAAAACGTCACAGGCCTGCGCAGCACCCGCAGCACAGTCACAGCGTAAGCTGGAGAAGCGGCTCCATAAAAGTTAAATTTTCTGCAGCGAGCACTACAGGGTCTTCGCAGCGAAGTCTCTTCGCGTCGTCTCCACGAGAACAATTTCAACTGTCCACCCGGCGTCGAAGGCGAGATGTGGCTTGCGCTGCAATACGTAGGGCTCTGCACAGCAGTCTGCTGAGCCCGACGTTGCCTGGTTGCAGCCGCAAACGTAGCTCTACGATTCGCTTCTTCAGCAAAGGTTCGTACCTTGCGAGGAGGTGCCATAACGTGTACCGAAGAGTAAACACAAGCAGCCAGACTACATGGCGCACATGTCACATCCCCTGAACCGTGGCACGATGCCATGCTGTTGTTGATGATGATGATGGTTTATTGGCATCCGCTTCGAAACGGGATGGTGACAAATATTCACCTAGCCTTCTTGTGTTAACCAGGTCCAGCTACATGCAACATGCAAATGCTACATGTCGGGACACCTGCTGAAATATAGCGCAACTGTTATGTAATGTTCGCACGTATCGACGCTACGTGGCGCGCATGTCACATCGCATAAGAAATGGCGCGATACGATATTAAATGATGATGATTGAGATTTAATGGCATTCCGTTTGAAACGGGACGGTGACAGTCACCTAGCTTGCTTTGTTTCGTTAGGTATGCTATACATATATTTCATTCTTGCATTTTCGCATACATCCCCTTACTCTTCTTTTTCTTCCTGAAACCTTCCCTATCTACCTTGTACAACTACCTATCCAACTGCTACATGGCGTGTCACCTGGTGTGGAAATATGCAACTGGGATATAATTTGTCCACGTAACGACGCTATGCAGCGTGCTTCTCACATCACATGACAAGAGGCAGGCTACGCTGCTAGTGACGATGATAATGATGATGGAATTATTGGCATACGCTTTGAAGCAAAAGCGGCGACAAAGAGTCACCTAGGCAGCTAATCATGATTATGATTATTATTTATTGGCATCCCCTTTGAAACGCGGCGGGGTCAATGCCACCTAGCCAGATTGATTTAATCAGGTACACAATGTATATATTTGCTACCATTTTTGTATACATATCATTAAACTTCTTTTCCTTCCTCAAACCTTCTACCTTGTACCGCTACCTGTGCATGCATACAGTTAATATAACCAACTATAGAGGAAAAGCTTCCCATAGCGTCCATGTATTGAAATCGGGAACCGTGAGAGCGCCGCCACTTTGTTACTCTGTGCAGGCGCGCAGGCGCAGACGACGAGATGCGATTCAGACGAGGCGCGCAATCAACGCGATCCCGAGCCTCCGTCAGTATGGTAGAACCATCTAGTTAAGGCGCGTGCAAACGTACCCTTTTAGACACCATTAATTTTACATCAAAATTTTCTAAATAGTGATCCGATCTTTCTGAAAAATATACTGAATGAACTTCAAACGTTCTCTCTGCCTACGTGATACGTGTAAGTGCTTGCTTTTGCATAATATTCTGAATATTTTTAGTTCTACGAAAATGAGTCGTAGCAACTTGGCGGCGCCTATGGCGTTCCCACTTTTTTTCGCCCAGCTTTTCCTCTAGAGTTAGTATACTAACTCTATGTGTGCATCTGCTACATCGCGTGTCAAATGGTGTAATAATATGCAAATAGCTGCACGTATCGACGCTACGCGGCGCGCATGTCTCATCGCGTGTTTCCTCGCGCTAGGGCGTGCTTATAGGGCATTTTCCCGCTGCATGCTAGCAAGCGCTGGCGTGGCTCATTGGTCGAGTAGCTGACTCCCACGCAGCGTGCCCGGACTCGATCTCGGCGGGAACGGGGTATTTTTTTTTCTCATTCCCAGTGATAGCAGCTACAGACACCGGGCACCGGTGGCAGCAGCAGCGGCGGCGGTGGCGGACATCATCGCCAACCGAAACTGCTGTTAGAATGAGCCCATAACAGCTTACCCTGTAAAAAGGCTACATAAAAGTTTTTCCGATCGTGGAGGAAGCCCGCGAATAGATGCAAAGTGAGGGCAGTCACGCCGGCAATTGTGCGTGTATTTGCGGGCTTCTGCAGTCATCGAGTGCAATGTGTTCATCCGTGCTTGTGCGCGCGTGACACCATGCTTGTTAATTTAGTTAGTAAGCAAATGTTTACGTGTGTATACGGGTGATAAAACTACTATCCTTACTTCGTATAGCTGTCTACTAATTGGCAATGGCAAGTCATGCTGCGCCTTGCGGGCGAAGCTGCGACTTTTTCTTGCACGATGCGCGCGCGCGCGCGCGCACACACACACACACACACACACACACACACACACACACACACACACCACACACACCACCACCACCACCACGCACACACACACGCACGCACGCACGCACACACGCACACGCACACGCACACGCACACGCACACACACGCGCACACACGTACACACACGCGCACACACACACGCGCGCGCGCATAAGCATGCACGTACACACAGCACACACGTACACACACGCGCACACACACACGCGCGCGCGCATAAGCATGCACGTACACACAGCACACATACACAAGCATGCATGCACAGCGCGCGCACGCACGGACAGCACACACACTAACATACACAGAACCCACACGCGCACGCACCCCGTCCCCCGCCCCCACACATACACCGAACGCCATGGCACAATTGTTTGCTCAACACACGTCTGACGCACAGCGTTACGCGACGTTGTGCCCTGACGACGACGGGCACAGTCCAATAAGATGCTGGGACTCTCAAGAGCACGACTTGTTTTCTCGCTGGAGCCGTTATGCCCCCCAGCAAGGTAGTTAGCGTTATGATTTCTATGGGCTCTTCGAAAAAGTTATGAGCAATAGATAAAACAAAGGCCATTTTTGCAAACCGTTGCAAACTTTCCGACACCTGAGGTGGAAACTTCGCTTTAGTTGGTAGTTCCCCCGAACAGTGACGTGAAGCTCATCCTCGCGAACATGACCCTGAACTACATTTTGCAACGCACGGGTGCACGGTTTCCAATTGGGGTGGATGACTCCGGGCGAAATAACCTGAGGGGGTTCGTGCTTTCAAACGTTCTGCAGTCATGACAAACTCGAGCGACTTCAGTCAGCAACTGCGCTTGGAAAATTGTTGCACACGCTTGCTGGGGTTCATTTGCTCGGGGAGCTTACATTTAGAGTTTCCTGTAAAATTAAAGGCGAACTTGAGAAGTCGACTGAAAAGAGAGAAAAAAAAAAGAAAACTAACGAAGATATGGAAGGAAAATCTGAACTCTTCTTGCGCCAGAAACCCCGCCATGTTCCTAAAGTTGTATATTCGGATAAAGGTAACTCCACAAAGATGAAGAAAGGCGCGGGCCCAGGGAATAATATCCGCAGGCGGTTACCTTATTTTTTTCCGACGCGAAACGACAAACATTCCCGTCGGGCCCTGTAAATGACCGGAAATTTGTGCCTTCGAGCGGAGAGTGATAATGGTCCTGTGTTTGTTATTTCTTGGGTAGACAAAGGTAATTTTCTAGCGCATTTGACTTGTGTTATAATGAAGACATTCTGCGCCTTTATGGCTATCCAGAAAGAAGGTTGCCTCGCGGCTTTCTTGTCCGGCTTTATTCGAGCATGAAGAGAAAATGTGTCCGGCTCGTGGAACGGACCTGGCTGCTAAAGGTAAGAGAGAGAGAGAGAAATGCCTACGCCTTTGTTTATTGTATGTACAATTTCCAAAAGTAAATTATGCATCCTCTGCCAGTTCTGCTTCTTCGCTCTTTCGAAATCAAAGCTCATGCTGTGGAAAGACAAGGCCAGAAAATGACGATATACGTAGAGTGTGACCTCGGAGGTAATAGATTGAACTGAAAGCGTCTAGGATATTAACACAAGGCAATTATCGCCACTTGTGCCTCGGGAAGTACTGCTTAGTAGCACTTTACATTAGGAGAACTGCTTAATTTAGTATGAAAACGTCATACCATGGTCATACCACGAATCTTCTGGGCATGTAGATCATTAGAGGTGACTGAGTTTCTTAGTTATTTGCTTGAACTTTTCTTTTGGGGTGTCTACCATTTGCATTAAAGTTCAATTTGACTCCACTGTGGCTGTTTCATCTGTTTGTTCTTTTCTTACGAAATTCTGTCCAGAAGTGCGCGTCTTCAAAGTTAAGGTATCATATAGTGGGCGAAGGAAATACGCAGTCTGGTGTCCACTATATTCTATTCTGCGTATGCAGCGAAGTTTCTTGCGTTGATTCGAGCATTGGAGGGAAAAAAGCGAGACGCGAAATTTGAGGAAATAAGACACAAAAGGCATATCACCCATGAAATGAACTTGTTCAATGAGTAAGTTGAACGCAGCGGCAGCCGCCGCGACACACCGCCTTCGCCTTGGAAAGTTACATTGAAGCTGAAGAAAGCTGGGTCAGGTTCCTGATCCGCGATACAATTTCCCTATAGAGAAATGAATAAAAAATAAAAAATGACCGGTTGGCAAAAAAAGTGGGTGGGTGGGCGGTATACAGAGTTTAGTGTACTGGGGATCTAGTGTGCCTTTTCGGAGATCCCAGAAATGGCACCGGGCTTTGTCTTTGCTCTCACTCCAGGCGCATAATTCAAGAAGGTGAAATCCGTCGTCCAGCAACATTAACTTTCATGACAGCAATAAGTCTCTATCATTTAAGAAACAAAATGTGGCCTTCTGCTTTCTCTTTGCGTTGTTACGTGGCAGATATAAATGGCATGCCAGATCCATATAATGAGAAAGCCTCACAGAAATGGAATGCCAGAACTATGTACTCACTGCATTACGTGCATGGGAGACGATGTGTACGATGAGAAATTAGTTTCACTCGGAAGCGAGAACCTTCCTAGATGAGCAACTGTCTGCCCTAGCTAGCGAAAGCTTCATGGACATTAAACAGAGTTATTCCAGCCATTCGAGCTGTCTTGAGCTCAACGGAAGTTCATCCAAGCCTTCCGGCATTGCCGATGACCACGGCTTCTCTACCAGTGTGAAGCATTGTCACGGACTAAGGCATCGATGCCTTACTCACATGCGCATGCGCTGACAGGCTATTATTGTGGAGGTACATTCTTCTTGGCGACCGGGCGTCATCGTTTCTGGGATACCGCAAAGCTGAAATCGGTTGCATTTGCCACGTCGAAAGCACAGAACCTCGGTGTTGCGTCGCGGGCGCCCGAAATTGGCCAGAACGCGCTGCAGCCGCTGCTGGGGTGTATCGCGGCAACACGGTGGCGTCTGTTTCTATACCGAGGGTGGTATTTTCTTACGATCTATTTTGTTTTCCGTTCCTTTTGCCCTTCGTCATTGACTCATACGTAGCTCGGAGGCCGTCGCGCCGTCGTTATAGCTAGGATCGGCCACTGGGCGCGCCGCATGGTAAGAAGAATGGATCGTGAAATAAAATGTTACAAAAAACGAGCCTTGACTATGGCAAAAATTTTATTCTTCCATTCTATTCGCCGTTCATAATTGAACCATACGCCGCAGGAACGCCGTTAGCCCCATTCTTGCACTCGTGGTGACGGATCATATAAGAAAAGAATCGGCGTGAAAGAACAGTTACAAGACAGGGCACACGGCTGCTTATATGCGCTTAGCTCACAAGTTTTGTTCTTTAAGCTGATGGGAACGGGGTGGAAAGCGCAGGGAAGAGTCGTTAAAAAGACGGTCGACCGCTATGCATTCTGCGCACGCAGTTAGCGTGGATGCACTGCCACAGAACCAACGTGTAGCCTCAGATGATGAAATAATGAACCATGAGCCAGTTGAGCGGATAGCTTAGCGCATATGACCTACTCTCATCAAAGTATTTCAATGTTTTATAGTAAGAATACAGAGATAAAGAACGCTATAGAGGTCATTATATTACGATCCATTGCGTCTTCAATTCTTCATTTGTTGGCACCTGTCACGCCGAGTTACAGATTCCATGGATAACGCTGGCGTGGTGGCGTCTTAGTCAATGAAAAAGGGCACGAAGGGCGAAAAGAATGAAAATTGAATGTTTACAACATATGACCTACCAAAATTGCATGTCTTCTTCGACGTTATCATTATCATGACTATTATTATGTTAGCTTGAATGAGCCCACTGCAAGACCAAGGCCCCGAGATCAGCTACTCCTGAAAAGCACACAAGTAGGGTAGCAACCGTGCCTTCGCACCCGATGCTGTGATTTGCCTTAGCAGGGAGGCTGATAGAGCTAGTTGGGGATGGTCACAGGGTATGGGTCACTGCGTATATGCTGCTCTTCAATGGACTTATTTGACGCCAACTTGGGTCGCTGGGTATGCGACACTGCGTATGTGCCACTCTTCAATGGACCTATTTGACGCCAACTTCGGTCGCTAGGTATGGGACACTGCGTATGTGCCACCTGTTCAATGGACTTATTTGAACGCCAACTTCGGTCGCTGGGTATGGGACACTGCGTATGTGCCACTGTTCAATGGACCTATTTAACGCCAACTTGGGTCGCTGGGTATGGGAGACTGCGTATGTGCCACTCTTCAATGGACTTATTTGACGCCAACTTGGGTCGCTGGGTATGAGACACTGCGTATGTGCCACTCTTCAATGGACTTATTTGACGCCAACTTGGGTCGCTGGGTATGGGAGACTGCATATGTGCCACTCTTCAATGGACCTATTTGACGCCAACTTCGGTCGCTGGGTATGGGACACTGCGTATGTGCCACTGTTCAATGGACCTATTTAACGCCAACTTGGGTCGCTGGGTATGGGAGACTGCGTATGTGCCACTCTTCAATGGACTTATTTGACGCCAACTTGGGTCGCTAGGTATGGGACACTGCGTATGTTCCACTCTTCAATGGACTTATTTGACGCCAACTTGGGTCGCTGGGTATGGGAGACTGCATATGTGCCACTCTTCAATGGACCTATTTGACGCCAACTTCGGTCGCTGGGTATGGGACACTGCGTATGTGCCACTGTTCAATGGACCTATTTAACGCCAACTTGGGTCGCTGGGTATGGGAGACTGCGTATGTGCCACTCTTCAATGGACTTATTTGACGCCAACTTGGGTCGCTAGGTATGGGACACTGCGTATGTGCCACCCTTCAATGGACTTATTTGACGCCAACTTGGGTCGCTGGGTATGGGAGACTGCATATGTGCCACTCTTCAATGGACCTATTTGACGCCAACTTCGGTCGCTGGGTATGGGACACTGCGTATGTGCCACTGTTCAATGGACCTATTTAACGCCAACTTGGGTCGCTGGGTATGGGAGACTGCGTATGTGCCACTCTTCAATGGACTTATTTGACGCCAACTTGGGTCGCTGGGTATGAGACACTGCGTATGTGCCACTCTTCAATGGACTTATTTGACGCCAACTTGGGTCGCTGGGTATGGGAGACTGCATATGTGCCGCTGTTCAATGGACCTATTTAACGCCAACTTGGGTCGCTGGCTATGGGAGACTGCGTATGTGCCACTCTTCAATGGACTTATTTGACGCGAACTTGGGTCGCTAGGTATGAGACACTGCGTATGTGCCACTCTTCAATGGACTTATTTGACGCCAACTTGGGTCGCTGGGTATGGGAGACTGCATATGTGCCACTCTTCAATGGACCTATTTGACGCCAACTTCGGTCACTGGGTATGGGACACTGCGTATGTGCCACTGTTCAATGGACCTATTTAACGCCAACTTGGGTCGCTGGGTATGGGAGACTGCGTATGTGCCACTCTTCAATGGACTTATTTGACGCCAACTTGGGTCGCTGGGTATGTGCCACTGCGTATGTGCCACTGTTCAATGGACCTATTTGACGCCAACTTGGGTCGCTGGGTATGGGAGGCTGTGTATGTGCCGCTCTTCAATGAACATCATGGACAAAAGCTAGGAGGTCTCCACGCACGTGGCAGACCCCAAAAATTCGTGTAGGGGCATCATCAAGCTGCTGGCCTCCCTGGTGGAGGGGAACGTGTTGGTTAACCTTCGAGACTCCAATCCAACAATCAAGATCCAAGAGAAGCCGCAGAGGCTCTGGCCGCAAGAACTCTGCAACAGCGGCCCAGGTTCTATCATTGAAGCAAGCTTGGCCTCCGCTGACTCCACGCAGCGAGGAGAGACCGCCCGTCAACCATACAAAGGTGAGCTCGGCAGGGGTAGTCTCCCACAACAGCAGCTCCTCACTAGATGCTGATAGCTCTCTCATCAAATACTTGCTTAATCAGAACGAAATGCTCAAAGCCGAAATAAAACAGCTCAAGGCAATGCTCCCCCCCCTCATCGAAATCAATGAAATCCTGCCGCTACTTCCAACCCACTGCCACAAAAGCTTGCGCCCACACCCACACGCCCTCCGAGAGAACACATGGATATAGTTGCACCCACACCCACAAGCCCTCCGACAGAACAAATGGACACTGTTGCACCCATTGCTACTACTGAAGCAGCAACTATAAGGCCACCTTCACCACAGATGCAGCCCCCACCGGCAAAAAAGGAAAAATGCCGAAATAACAGACGCCGACAACACCGTTGAAAACGCCATATTTGTCCTCAGTGAGCGCATGACCACCCTGGAAAACAAAGTTGTTGTCCTTGAAAATCGGCTACAAAGCAAGCTTGATACCTTTATTTGTGAGGCATCTGCGCAGTTCTGCAGATTCCAAGAGCTAATCGAAAGCTGGGGAAGACCCTCCACGACGTCACAAGCTCCCATCCTTCACAACAGCGACAATAATAATTAAGCCAGCACGTAGTCTGGTGATCTGGCAGTGGAACTACAGGGGGTTCCGCAACAAGCGCGCCAATCTAACACTATTTCTTCAGAATCTTAACGAGCTCCATGATATTCTAACCTTGCAGGAAACACACGGGAAAGTAACTCTACCAGCATACAACACGTTTCAAGACCCTCACATAGCCAAGCCCAACCCTGCCATACTCGTAAGACGGCACCTTTCTGTTAAATGGGAGAGATTCAGCAGTACTGACATCCCCCACGATTTCATCGAAATTCTACCTCAAAGCCTCAAACAACCCACCCTATACGTGTTGAATGTTTACAGCCCTCCCAATGCTCGACAACACCGCTTGAGCATATGCTTGCCCAAGCCAAAGCTAACGCCAACAAACAGCCGCTAGTCGTAATGGGCGACTTCAATGCCCCATTTCAAATGTGGGGCCACTCTGCATCTACCCCTAAGGGAAGAACTCTGTGGCAGCACATACAGGATCAAGGTTTCACCATCCACAATGACTTTACTTTTTCTACCCGGCTAGGAAATAGCGTCAGTAGGGATACATCCCCCGACCTCACCCTAACTCACCGCATCACTCAGGCGACGTGGCAAAACCTCCAAAACAACCTATTAAGCGACCATTACATCCTCGAACTCCGCGTAAATTTCAAGCACAGACCACTGGCCATGAAACCACTAAGGCTTACCAATTGGACGGAATTCAGAAAATCTCGCTCCAACACCAACGAAGAAGACATTACCGACATAGAACAATGGGCGAACGCTTTACAAGCAGATGTAGAGGCCCATACCACCACTCTCCCGTTAGATACACCCTTGGCAACAATTGATTCGAAGCTCTTACACATGTGGGAAGCGAAACAAGCCTTACTCAAGAAATGGCTAACAGCCCGTTACAATCACAAACTCCGAATCAGAATCACCAAATTGGACTTTCAGATTGAACAACACGCTATCAAATTGGCAGGACAGCAATGAACTCAGGTTTGCGAAGGAGCACATGGTCATCTTAGCACTAAAAAGACCTCGCAATTGCTCCGGCACCTGCTCGACCCCACCACGTCTAGGACGCATAATAACCACCAGATCAATAAACTGCTGCATGAACATGCATCGGACCTGCCGACAATGTTCAGTAACTTGGCTTCCAAACATATGCCCCCTCCTACGCAAATCCCCATGCCCGACTATACTGGTGAACCCAATGAGGAACTTTCCAGCCCCATCACAGAAGCCGAGTTTCGGCATGCCCTCAACCAAGTGCGAACCATGGACCATGGCACCAGGTCCAGACTGTGACAAATAAGACGCTTCGCAACCTCAATGAGCAATCCATACGCAAACTCGCCGAGTATTACAACCACTGTCTCGAAGAGGGCGAGATACCCCAACAATGGAAAACAGCCAAGGTGATCTTCATTCCCAAGCCGAATAAGCAAATTAACATTGATAACTTCTGTCCCATCTCTCTCACCTCATGCATAGGGAAGATTTTGGAGCACGTAATCCACCTAAGCCTCTACAAATACATCGAAGATAATCGCTTGATCTCTTCGGAAATCACTGGATTTCGCAAGTCTCTTTCTTGCCAGGATGTCATGCTAAGGCTCAAACAAGACATTATTGAACCGAGCGACGCACGTGACACAAAAGCGTTGCTCGGTCTCGACCTCAAGGGAGCCTTCAATAATGTGTCCCACTTAGCAATTCTACGCGAACTTAACAGTATAAACTGTGGAGAGCGGATCTACCGCTATATATGCATCTTCCTCACGAAGCGCACTGCAACGCTCCAATTAGGCAGAGAACTGTCAGGTCAAATACGTTTAGGAAGCACTGGTACGCCCCAAGGGGCAGTACTCTCTCCTCTCCTCTTCAATTTGGCTATGCGACCTTTAGCTTTCACGCTCAAGAAGATTCCCGACCCCCGATTCACACTGTACGCGGACGATATTACGCTGTGGATGACCGGAGGTTCAGACGGGCACATCCTAGACACCCTCCAAACAGCCATTGACCAGATCGAACAAGTAGGTCACGACTTGAACCTTAGGTGCTCCCCCACCAAATCAGAGCTTCTCCTTCTGCCCCCCACGAGACGCTTCAGTACATCGCCCCCTAATATCGAACTCACGGTTGAAGGGCACTCCATACCCCAGGTAGACAGGATAAGGGTGCTAGGACTTCACCTTCAAGGCAACCGAGCAAATCAGCGTACCTTGCAATCACTACAAACAACAGTCGATAACACGCTACGCCTCATAGGAAGGATCTCCAATAAACACGGAGGGCTTCGAGAGAAGGAACTTATTCAGCTCATTCAAGCTTTTGTCCTAAGCAAAATCACCTTCGCACTACTATATCTCTCACTCTCTAGGAAGGAAGCGCATACTGTAAACTGCTTGATCCGCAAGATATACAAAGTCGCTCTTGGTGTTCCGATTAGAGCATCCACACAAAGGGTGATGGCCACAGCCACAATTAATACCCTTGAAGAATTAACCGAAGCACATCTCTCATCGCAATATCACAGACTCTCCACCACTGAAGCTGGGCGTGAGATCCTGAGACAACTTCGCTACGCTCCACCACTCAACGAGAACAAGCGATATCAACTTCCTCCGAACATACACGGCCAATACACATCCAACCCCTAGCCAGAAACATGCACCCCGAATTTGACGTCGAACGCCGGAAACTTCGAGCCAAGGCGCTACAACTCAGCTATGGACAGGCGGAAGGAGCCTACTATGTGGACGCCGCCGCCTATAACACTAAACATCGTTATGCTCTAGCGGTTGTAGACAAGCAGGGCAACACTGTTCGTTCAGCATCAGTCAAGACCACCTCAGCGGGCGATGCAGAAGAGGCCGCCATTGTACTCGCATCGAGGCTACCTGATTGCGATGTCATCATCAGTGACTCTAGGACTGCTATCCGGAACTTCAGTAGCGGCTACATTACAAACCTCGCGCACTCTCTACTAGTCGCTCACCCGCCGAAAAACTACATCGCTCTCATCTGGACTCCAGCACATCAAGGACTAACAGGCAACGAAATGGCTCATGCCGCTGCTCGAGGATTCACGGACCGAGTGGACGGAAATGTGGGCCTTAGCCTAGAACCCAACGACTCCCAACAACAGACCAATAAAGACGCACTCATCACATTCCATGAAATTTGCACACATTACAAACACCAACGCCTAACGTATCCCCCTCTCTCTGTGTCGAGCACGCGCCAGAGAGAAATATTGCGGCGCCAACTACAAACTCGCACTTTTCTTACCCCACGCACTTTGCACTTATTCTCTCCCGACACATACCCGGCACCCAAGTGTCGCTTCTGCCCTGTCCAGACAGCAGATCTCTCCCACGCCATGTGGAAATTCCCCATCAAATATCCCCCCCCCCCCCCCGCAACCTCAAACCATTAATTAGTAGTGAGGAGCTGTGGGAGACTGCACTGCGCAGCTCCAATCCCACCCTGCTGGACCGAGACCTGAGGTGGGCTGAGGAGGTAGCGGAGGCCTACCACGACTGGTAGGCGGACGTCTGGCACCAGAAGGTGCTAAGACTGGAGCACACAGGCCTCCCTCTCTCCCCCCCGGCCCCTCCCCTTTCTTAAAAAGGGAAATAAAAGTTCATTCATCCATTCATTCATTCATTCATTCATTCATTCATTCAATGGACTTATTTGCGCCAACTTGGGTCGCTGGGTATGGGACACTGCGTATGTGCCGCTCTTCAATGGACTTAGTTGACGCCAACTTGGGTCGCTGGGTATGGGACACTGCGTATGTGCCGCTCTCTAATGGACCTATTTGACGCCAACTTGGACCACTGGGTATCTGCCACTCTTCAATGACAAGAATAAGCTTCGCTTTTAAGAGTGGAACGCGATAGCATTCAAAGATGCCTGACTGCTACTCACGGTTCCCGACGACTGCAGCTTATGCAACCGTAATGGTTACTGGCAAACACTGGCGGTGAACGCTATGCACGTAGGCGAGCTTTCTGGTGGAAACGCGGCCTCTTGCGTGGGCCGATCCCGGAGATCGTGCACAACCGCGCCAAAGAAATTGCATCATTTTCAGGTTTCTGTATTTGTTTTGAACTTTTAATGTTTCAGTCTGAGAAGATTTAACATAAAAGGCATGCGCTCTGGGTGTTTTGTTTCATGACATTTGTTTGTGGATTGTCATTCTCAAAATTCCGAGGAATAGCTTTGCCAAGAATGCAAGACAAGGTATGAGCAACATTAATGATAGAATGGTGTGGCATACCTAAACGTGGTTGGGGATGATTTTTCGGCCGCGGGCGCCAATGCCGACGGCGACGCCGGATTTTCTGCGACATGGGGCCCCAAACGCTATCGCGTTCAAAACATTCCTTTAAAACCCGGTGCTGGGCGGAATGAACAACCCGCGTCATATATAATCATACAATGTTGTCTAAATACATGTTAAGATATGCGTGGACTTCGCGGTGGTGACACTAGATGGCGCAGTGTGTCCAAAGTGAGCGCGAAAGAGGAGCCTTGCTCTAGTACACGCCTCCTACATGACGTGTTTCTGCGGTGACAATATGGTGTGTCGCTGCATTGCTACAAGGCTAATCAAATTAAATCCTGAGATACTATCTGCCGGAATTTTCTCATGGAGACCACAACCAATGAATTCTCGGCACCACTATAAGAGCTGGTTAGTGGCATGTAAGTGCCGCAACTTTGCGGTTAGCCTGGCACTGCGGCTATAAGCGGAGGCGTACTTTCCTGACGTCGAAGTGTGAGGCGGGCTGAACCACTTGTTGATGTGACTTGCAGTGATGAATCTTCGCAAATAAGGCGAATGCGAGAGCCTACCACGCTTCCAGTTGCATGGAAGGACAAAGGCATACCACAAATCCATGGGCAGGTCAGGGAAAGGGTCTTATGTGTACTCTGTGCCCTGTCTTTGTACCGGTTTCACAAAACTAATGAGGCAAATTTTAACTGTGAGTCGGAATACAGCAGCATCGCGTTTCAAGATTAGACTAAATTTTTAAGATTAGCCATGTTGCTTTCAACCTCTTTATATGGTCACCAGTTTATTGTATAGGTGAGGTACCTTCTTTGACATTTAAAATTTAAACGCACTGAGCTAGGACTACAAGTTGCAATGGAGGTATTTCGCACAAATGCACTGGTTATAATCATTAGTGAAGTTCACTTAGTGAAATGGTTGACTAATTAATGGTACGATGCTCGTTATTATTGCATACCTCGATTGTTGGGGGTCTCTGATTAAATCGCGGCATCATCAGTAAACTATCTACTAAGATCTATTAAGATAAAATTGGACTCCTCAGCTTGCACATCTGTTGACCCCCTGATTCTGTACCCTGATCACTCTTAATCTTCCCTAGGCTGCTAGGCTTGCTGCATGATATTCTTTTTCTTGCGACATCATAAGTTACAATTCCAAGTTATCATAATGACTATAACACAAAAAATGAAGTTGGCATTGTCACTATGGAATTGTGCCCTCACAAGAGAGAGACAATTATGCCGGCAGCCTGAAGACGCTGCCACAGTGATTTATTTCACATTATTCATTCCGTCACTTAGCAGTGACTGAAGCGAGGGATGAGACATGTCAGCTCGCCAGGCAAGCTAACTAGCGCCTGCCGTAGCCGTAGTGGCCGTATCCGCCGTAGTGGCCATATCCTCCATAATGGCCGTGACCGTATCCGTAGTGGCCGTGGCCGTAGCCATGGCCATAGCCGTGACCATGACCGTAGTGATGGTAGTAACCAGCAGAAACAATTGTAGCCAGCATCACAAGCACCAGGATGGCGATCTGAAGAAACCAGACATGATGAGACCCGCAAATAATTGCACAGGCTTACGTACGACCAAGACCGAATTCACATAGACAATGTAAAGTTTGTGCATGTGCACAGATATGTGCACTTCTGGCTCAAGTTTACTGATTCCTCGGCATATGCGTTTTTCATCCCAAAGTTTAAAATGAGGCTACCCTATACAACGCCATCGACAACAGCCGTAATGTTTGCTTATATTTCCGGACTTCACTTTATAGCATTGCTTCCAGATAATAAAAACTGGTTACTTTTAGTGACTAACAGGCAACTTAACACCTTACCTATAACACATACTCCTTCAGTTAAAGAGACAGTAAAACAACTTACTAAAGGTACTGAACAACAGTATACCTGCATATTTTCTATTTTTTAATGAAAATGAAAGAAAGAGATTTAGTCACCCTATAATGATGGAGGCTACACCTTTTCACATAATAATAATAACAATACTGCAAGATAAGGGCAAACAACGTCATAGATTACAAAGACCTAGAAAAGAGTTTGCTAAAGTGAGTAAATGAAGTTCGCATACGGTCCTTTATACACACGAACATACAGAGGACAAGTTGCACCACACAAAATATTGAGTTCCGACATATACGCTTACACAAAATAACATCTCTAAACATTGTGGAGCTGACGCAGAACCACGAAAAACACATAAAAAAGACAGCAGTCAGTTTTAACGTCACTTAACAGACGTCACTTAAGCAACTTACTAAAGGCACTGAACCACAGCATACCTGTGCAATGTAACATTCCTATAATTTCTGCAGCTGATGCAGAAGTGGTAGAAAACGCCTGAAAAAATAACAACCAGAAAGCCTCGAACGCGAACTGATAAATACCTGAGTGAGGTCGGAAAGCGTCATTCACAGGATCACGAGAATAAGACACGGATACGAAATGCGATTACCGCCCTCAACATGCTTCATCGTTAGCCGTCTGTTCTTTCTTGGTCCCCATGTTGCTGCGCCGTTAATATGTATCAGTATCAACTCCCCCAGCTGTCAGTACCTCTATGCTTCACCAATTGGCCTAAAAGAATATTTGATACCTTAAAAGACAAATCTACCCGTAATAGCATAAGTGCATTGCTTAATTAGTAAAATTGTAAAGCTTCTGGGCACGTAATCACAAAACCTATTTTAGTAAGCACCGTCTGCGACAGGTCGTCGCGGTGGTGGTCGTTTGGTTACACGCCGCTATCACTATTAAGAATGTGAGGCTCCTGAACGCCACACAATGAAAAAATGGTACCCGCCCTGGTGGCCTAAGGGCTATGGCGTTGCGTTGCTAAGCACGAGATCGCGGGGTCAAATCCCGGCCATGGCGGCTGCTTTTCGATGGGGGCGAAATGCGAAAACGCTCGTGCATTCGCTGCACGTTAAGGGGCCCCTAAAACACCTCCGATATTTTTGAACATTTTAAGTAAACCCACGCATCGAGTCCAGAATGCCGTCACGATCAACGATGTCAAACGCGGCAGCGCTGCGCACCGTGGGCGCGCCACTAAAAAAAAAAAAAAAAAAAATAAAAAAAAAATAAAAAAAGACCAATGCAGTGCTCTTTTCCGGGTCTTTCCGGTATCCCCAGTGGTCGTCATGACGTCACTAAGGTGCATTTGGTGATGTCAACCGGGGCGACGATGTCCATTGGTCGAGCAAGAATCTGCGACTTCCGGTTCGTCTGCTAGCAGGTACGCGCGTTCCCTGCTCTTCCTCTTCGTATTGCTCGCTTGTGCGCACTTACGAACCGATAATTACAGATCGCAACGCAAGTGCCAAATCGCTCACGTTCCAGCACAGTCGCGCTTAGCGATCTGATTGGCTGCCCGAACAGAGTGCGACAGTGTTGGCCTTTCTAGACGTGCGCGCAACACAGATTCCATAGCGGCACGCTTCGCATAAGCACGGGCCGGTACGGCAGCAACAGCGGGTAGCCCAGAAGCACGTAGTCAGGGCTAATGCCCGTCCACGTTACCAACACGGCGACTCGCCGCCCGCCATTTGCTATTCGCGGGCCGCCGTTCGACTGCGGTTTTGCTCGCGAACGGCGAGACTTCCTTGCCGTGGAGAGGATGAGACCGGGACCCATTTGTGCGGCTGCCTCACCGCCACTGATCGTTCGACGGCGCCGATATCGTCGCTAGTCTCCGGTTCACTTTAAAGCTAAAGCGGACGACGCTTCCGAATGAATTACCGACGCTCACAAGCCGCAATGTTTTTTTACCGTTGTTGTCGCTTTTCGCAATAATTGTACACAAAGAAGAAAATGTGCTTATATTAGCGGCGCCGTCGGCGGCGATGCGAGCACGGCCGAGCCGGTCGTCTGCCGTCGATAGCCGTGCACTGCAGCGGAGTTCGACAAGTATCGGGGCTCTCGTTCGTGTTTGACGTTTGACAGTGGATATAGCTTTACAGTGAAGCTGTAAACCTCTACCAGCCAAGGAAATTTTCGTGTCATTGGCTTAAGCAAAAAAATGTCAGGCTGAAAATTGAATACAAACAGCATATCTCCTTTGAAATCAGGCATACAGCTGAGCACTCGTTTTCAGAAGAAAAACCACAAAACAAGCATCAAAACCACATGATGGATGATAAGGCACGTGTGAAGAATGGGAACACCCTCCGAAGCGTTCTGGTAAAGATTAGGTTTGCAGCTGCTTCGAAAGGGGTTGACGTCATTCAAAACCCTCGTGTGAAGATCAAACCGTATAATGTATGCTAATCACGTCTGCGAATAATGTGAAGCACGTTCCTTGTCCCGCGTGTTTCCCGGTAAAGATTACTGTTGCATAAGCTACTCCGAGTGGAAAAGTTCCCAACAGCATATAAATCATGTAGTGACGTCACCATGGTCTAGCAACTCATTCAGTTCATTCCAGGCTACCATGGGTAGACTACGGAAAGTAAAGACGCCAGAAGAACAGCGTGAATATAATGTTGTTGTGAAGTAATAAAGGGTGTGGTTAAGTACATTTCACTTGTCTCTGGCTTCATTCTTTGTAGAGCCACGTGTGTGAATTTTAGTGACGTCACAATGGGTAATCGTTGTTGGTGCCGTTTACAGCTTCGCTGTCCAACTACCTTCACAGCGTGCATTGGAGCCACAGTTTTTTTCATGAAATGTAGAATTTACGCATCACTTTCTCTAGCGGAAATTATTTTGCTCGGAACAGAAGCTGCAGCCGATGTCTGCGTCGCAAGTGGCGGAGGCGCGCAGCTTCGCGGTTGTCGATTGGCCCGTCGGTCGTGCAGGGGGCGGTGCGCCGGCCGAACTGCCGTCTACTTTGGACACATCTCGTGCCGCAAACGTTCTGGGCCGCGATTTTGTAGCGATGCCTCATGACTTATGCTATACTAGTCTTATCATCCACCACTCACGGCCGGCTGATCCCGTTGATAACGCGAGCGGACCGTCGCTCTGACCACTGACAAAGTGCGATTAGTGCGAAAAGGCATTATTACTGAAAAGGCATCGCTACAAGATACCGGCCCTGCGGCACTAAAGGCCGGTTCACCATCGGTATATTTGCCGCTAGCGTGGACGTGCCTTAACCGGAAGTGGACCGTGTTTTGAAAAGCGCGTTGGCGATGACGTATGTCACATGAAATTTGGAGGAGCACTCGGCGGGGAGGAGAGACCAGCCGACGAACGGAGCGTAGCCAATGAAAGAGTGAAACGAGTTAGGGCCGTGTTTCAATCATCAAACGCGTGTAACTCCGCTATTACGGCACCATTTCGAAAAATTCTTGCGGCTACGTGTCCGTTGTAGACTGCAACACCACAACTAAATTTCGACCTTTGGGTGGTTTAGGGGCCCTTTAAAGAACCCCAGGTGGTCAAAATTTTTCCGGTGTCCCTCAGTACTGCATGTCTTATAATCATATGGTGGGTTTGGGACGTCAAACACCAAAATTTAACTTAATGAGGAAACGCTCTTATATAAATGTAGCTTCGTGAAGGTGGACACAATCTTTATTAAACACATTTTTTATATTTATATTATCATAATAACTTTGAATTTCATACACCAGTGGAGCTGAACAGACGTCTGTAAACAGATTCTGAATGGATACTGCCGTCAGGAACAAATTTGGCAGGACACTTGCCTGATCTCGTTCCATGTAAGGAAAGCTTTCTTAGTTTTGGACAGCGGTGCACTGAAACAAAAACTTGGTATGTATGTACAATGTGCAGGTTACTTCGTTTACAGCTTACGACATGTCCATGGATTAGGGTTGTTTCTTTTTGTTCCTCAGGTGTTTGCATCTTCCGAGGTCCCAACTAAGAGAAAACTTCTTCTGCAGTTTCTTTTATGTACTTCTGATAAGGTCAACTGCCTTTTTCTCTTTCTGATTGGTCGAGAGTACCCGTTTCAGTTATTTGCGAAACGCAACTGCTCTTGCTACGGCCGAATTACCCCATGTTGACGATTTCGACGCGTTTGAATCGCTTGCTACTATGCTCATGTGTCATAAATCACGGGAGTGAATTAAGAACACATGTCGCGCACAATCTTTAGTCAAATGCCACAGGCTGATTAGATATTCGGAAAGGGTGCGGGATGTGTGGTCCGAATTAGGCACTATATGAGCTAATACAAGACTATATGACGTCAGTGCGCACCCGCGCCGTCGATATAGGCTAGATGAAAGATAACTCCAAACCCGGACAAAGAGGCTGTGAAACATTTGCTAAAAAGCAGTTTCTACATCGCATAGGCCGTGCGAGAAACCTTGACTGGTAATGTGATAACGCGGATGAAGGCGTACAACATCTTCATTTACATGCCGCAAACATGGTGAGCCAGGCCGCCGGCTGCCGTCGAATCTGATAAGCCTCGCTTGGGCACCAATCAATATCTAAGACAAGAAGCATGTTGTAATCAGTGCCCGTCCTTGCGTTAGCTCGCCCCGCGCCAACTTCCCTTCACTGCCTGGGCGCCGTGACCACCAGGGACCCCGTGTCTGCAGTCGCAATATTCCCCATTAACAACCGTGATCAACAGCATAACCAGAAGCGAAGGTAGTGCTACCAGGACCGTATATAAACGGTATTCTCCCACCGTTACTCTGAGGATGTTGGCCACAAACGGTATGTCATAACCCCGTTTTCTTTTTCATTTTTAGGTAGGCGTGCTTTGCTTGCACAACTAGCTGTTTTACTCATCACTATTGTGGCGGCGCCTACCCAGTCTTTGCCGCAGTCTATTCTGTGCGAGATGGTTATCGATGGATGCACATACGATGGACACATCAGCGTTATTGCTTTTGGGGACTGCTCGCATACCCACAAATATCAATGATATGGTACTTGCTCCAACATAGTACGCGTGCTGTGACCTAGGCCATCATTACAGCTGTTTTTTTATTTATTGTTTGCACTAAGCTGTTGATGCTATGCACTGAGGATGCTGAAACAAACCCTCGCCCAAATAACGAGGTTGTACACGTGGCGTCAGGAGTTTACGAACTGCGGTATTTGTGCACAAGGTCAGTATTTCGCATCCAGGTATTCGAATTTTCAGCTGTTGTATTGTCTTATTGGCTACGGTCACAAACTGCTTAGAAATGCAGCGTTTTCTTAGATATCGCAGTCCGCAAACTTTTGACGGCAGCTATATACTGACTCTGAAAAGCAATTTTGACGAAGAAACGACGAAGGGACTGATAGGAAGCTAGTGAGAGGTTACTGATCTTATGACAGGTGCCATCGCCATCGAAAAAAAAAAAACACCCAGGAGGGCACCTGGAATAATAAAAAAAAATTCCAGGTCATTCGTATACCTCTCCAGGCATTCAAGACCATCTGAAAAACAAATTAAATACTCGTAAATGTTGTCGACGGCATAAACACACGAATAAGAAAAAAACAACCTAATCAGCAAATGCACCCATGGAAGGGGTCGTGAAAGTTACGTTGAATTTGAACAGATTGTAAAGAAAGTCTTCTCCACTCAACTAAAAATACAAGCTGGAGAAATTGAATGAACCGTATTGGCCAGCTCAGACATGGTGCGTCTAATAATAGTTAAATATCTAAACTTTCGAATAAAAGTCCAAGCATTGCGAAACTCTCACAGGATGGAAAAACATAAATTTTCTCAAAATACGGGTGGAAGAGGATTTCTCGCCACAGCTAAAACTAGCCTGAGAAATGCTGCATGATTTTGTTAAGAGCAACTGAAAAGAATATTAGGGCTTTTTCATTCAATATACTAGCCTCCAATTTCACGGAGTCCTTCAACGGTATGATAAAGTCACAGTCTAAACACAGTGTGACAAACACCGTCTCTCCGGTCTCTCAAACGAAACAACCCTCTGCCAAGAAAGAGAAATGAGATGGAAAAGGCAGGGAGGTTAACTGGACCAGAAGATGACATAACACTGTGGTAACAACAGAATCGTGCCGGCACAATTGGGGTATCACTGCTCGTAGCAAGTGTCCGCAGCATTTAGGACAAAATTTGTTTTAAAACACTCGTTTTACAGATCGACAATGCGCCGACATTGACAAAACGGACCATATGTAAGTTCCGCAACACATTTTGTGGTTGACTTCGAAAATCGGTCAACTAAAGAAAAACGGTGTTCATTTCGCGAAAAGCTACCAAGAAAGCCAAAAAAGGACTTGCGCCCCGAAACTGAATAACTTCTAAAAGTAGTGAACTATGGCTCGCTCGTAGCGTAGAAGAACTTCTAAAAAAAAAAAAAAAGCTATCGTTCAGGCAGCCTTCTCGAACGCATTATTTGATAAACTGCGAAACATTACAAATACATTTTTATAGAATTGAAGCCACGATTTCTGAAACTAGAGACCTATACTTCAATGATGATCTTTATAACTTGTTAAAACCTGATTCCATATCCAAGAAGAATTAATACAGTTTGTTGACACAAATGTTAAGCTATGCAGAAAAACCCACTCGTCTACTCATCGACGCTTGCTGATGGATGAAAAGTGCCCATTTTCATCCATCACTGTCGCAGAACGCGGCATAATAAGGCTAGCCCCAGTCGCGACAGCATCAGCTCCAAGTTTTAAAACTTGCCTCACACTATCTCCCTTCCTATTTCCATAAGTATTTCAGCAATAGCTTTTTGTTGGCGTTCCTGAAGATTGGAAATTGATTTAATAAGTAACTATATTAAAGACAGGCGAAGACTACGTTCATAACAACTAATGACGCATAACTCGTACCTCGGCAGGTTGGTTACTACTGGAGCATATGCCGTTTACGAATATAATGACTCGGATACTAACACGAATAGCTTACTAGTTCATAATCAGCCCGGTTTTCGGAAAAATCGCTCCTGTCAATCACAGTTGCATGAACTCATACAGTCGCTGGTGGTGTCTGACCGAAGTCCGATTAGCATCCGGTCGCCCGAAACCTAGAAGTGACACCCGCCGGACGCGTAGTCAAGTTATTTTCAAATTTCGCGGACTTTTTTATGACGAAGAAGAAAATGATTGTTTAATACGCACGAATTTAAATATTGCTGAATTAGGCATTTCCGAGAACGCTCTGTAATTTCCTCATTGAAAGCTTGTCTATAAACGTAAGTCTTGCGGAGTTGATTAGTTAGTCTTGACTAATTAGGCCGCTAAACAGAACGCAAAAAAAGAAATAATTGTGATTTGTTTTATGAAGTGGCCGCCAATGTGATTTTAGTCGCACCCTCGTAGGGGGCGTACCCCAATATTTTCAAACCTTGGGTGAATTTAGCTGGGACACCCTGCGCAAGAAAAAGAAAAAAAAAGATCTACAAAAATTCTGAGAATTGTCTACTAATGAGTAAGCGTTCTTTGGCTCGGCTGTTACTTCACTTTCGCTTACTTATTTAGATAGCTTATGCATGTCTACCCATCGCTACTAATCATCTACTATTACACTATTATAACGATTACATGTGTTACATTGACTAATTATGCGTTCATTGTGCAGATATATCGTATCAACTGAGCCGAAACGCCATCACAACCGTTTTTTTGGCCACATCGCAGCTTTTTCTTGTTTCTCTTTTTATTTTCCTTTTTTGTACGACCATGACGCGGTGACGGCGTCGTAACCAGCTTTTTATGTTTTTTTAACGTTACCAATCATCTACTATTACACAATTATAACGATTACATGCGTTTTTTGACCAATTATGCATTTATTTTGTAGATATAAGGCGTCATGGGACGGGCAAATTTTGCTGGGGTATTCGCCAAAGAATGCTTACGCATTAAAAGTCACTGCGCACTCGCGCGTCTGAATGGCGCTGATAATTAGGTTGCCAAAGAATACAGTGAGCATTCGCGTCGCAGAAAGAAAGCTATCGGCCCGCGGCGTTCCCAATAAGACAGACGCCATGTCAGCACCGTTCTTGTGAAGGTGGAAATCCGCGACGACTCTGCATGGTAAGCAATAGCCAGGCACTGAAAGCGGACGGAAATATTCTCGTTATTTTTCTTTTCTTTTTCTTTTCATTTTTTTACGAGGAGAGTGCAGACTTGATGCTTTGATTGAGTTTATACGGGAAGCGATACCACTGTGCGCCTCATGCACGAACAGCCAGACGATTCCTAACAAAGGAACCCATCATCAGATTTTCTCGGCGTCATCGTGAACATGGACTTGTTTCACCTTTGTATATCTCATATGAAAAATAAAATGGCTCATCTGTAGTGTCGAACATTTTGCACTTCTCGGTGGCAAGCCGTGAAGAAGAGCTCAGTACTTCAAAATATAAGGCACCATTTCTGCGAATTTCACTGAATAAGATGTACGTTAGCGCCTCAGCGCATGTGCTCGTGACATGACCTCCCAAAGCATGCACTTCTAAGACCATCGTAGCTACCCGTGATAATACCACCCTTATACGTATGCATCCCTACTGGCATATGGAGAGTGTCATATTGGACACGTGACTCGACTCAGTGCACTGTACGAGGCGCGCAGCGAGAACCCAGTGTCGCTTATAGTAATTGTGTTACACATCCAGACACTTGCAGACTAGCCACAGAGGAAAATTTACTCGCACCATACTCTAGGCCATTATGTTTGCTGCTTGAATTCACACATGCTGCAAGAAAGTTTACAACTTTTAGCAGACGTAAAGGGCAGCTTACTGTTCCTGACAGCAGGAGGAAATATTTAGTGTTATCGTTAGCCTTGAAACAACCTTGAAACAAACAATGCTGCAATTTGCGTATGAATTGCGCAGTATACCCGGCAACTCTATTCTACGTCTATCTACATTTCCCTCTACGTCATCAGCTATGCTGTCGCAGTAGTACCCTAGGGAGATATCTAGCCGTTGAGGTAAGATTGAGGTAATATTGCTTTGTTAGTCTACAGGGTGTCGACCTATTTGTGCTCAAAGCTGAACTTGAGTTTATTCACCAACCAGCTTACGCTTCAGTCTCAAAAGTTACTGCATCGCAACCGTCTGTAGCCCTCATATTTCAATGACAAATGTATCTTGTGATACAGTTACATCACTGGGAGATCACAGAGATGGATCATCGCACCTGGAGCGAGAACATGACATACTTTATGGCTGCTGGGATGGCACACGGTCAGTGGAAATTACCGTGCCGACGAAGCCGCCCGATCTGCCTACAACCGCGGCTCGTGCACTTTCATTCCACTTTCCCGATTGGACGCAGCGGGTGGCCTTCGCTTGAGGCCCATAAGCATTCATCCTAACATAATTATACATAAGCACTCTTAAACACATGCATAAACATGCACAAACAGAGACTAACGAAGTGGCTTATCACATCAACACAGGCTTTCTAGCCTATTGCTCCATAGTCGAATGCGAACACCAAGCAGTGATAGTAGAAATTATTTTTTTGAGAATGCGAGGTCGCGTGCTGTTAAAACATTCATAGATATAACACAATCATCCGCGAAAAGCTTTAAAAAACGCCACAAGGAGTAGCATCTCCAATTTCATTGACGGAAATACGAAACATAAGTGCTTTCAATACAATGCCCTGCGAGATATCATAAGAGACATAAGGCACGTTTCACGAACTATTATTAATAATTACTTACAACTGCCTTTCAGAAAGATATGTTTTAATCAAATCTGCGACCACATAAGACAATCCAATGGATTCCATGTTTATACCGCAATTTAGAATGTGGCGCTTCACCAAACTCGGTGTATATTATGGAAATTTTATGCTCACTCATTTTTAACAAATTCCTGTCTCACTGAGAGTGAATTATGGTATCGATATGCCAGCGAAATTATTCATACATGGTGGCAAATAGACGTCTACGTGAGTAAGAAGAGATAAGAAATCATTACTCAGACTTGTCATTGTCTCTCATATCGACAGATGAACAAGATGCAAGAGCATCGTGCTGACTCCTGCGCATAGTGCTTAATTTGGCAAATAGAAACGACTAGACACAGTGCCCTACACTGTAAACTACTTTGCACCCTTAAGAGGTTTTACTTGCTAAACCCGCATGTAACGAAAAGAGGTTATACTATTATCGCTTATAAGTCTGCAACCGTGCTACCGACGTGCCTTACTTTGTTATCGTTGGGTACATGTTAAAATCTATACTCCATCATGCATGCGTTGCATGCACACATGACGCCGTTGTCGCACCACGGGTGACGTAATTGGAGATGAAAATTAATTAGCCTGTCGCTTGACTTACAGAGAGTCACAGCTCAGCAGTGCGTTTGTCGATACAAGCGGAAGTGGTCGCGTTTAAGAGAGCTACCTCAGCCATAGTACGTATAATCAATCAGAATGAAATATGTGCTCATCAGAAATTGCAAGGCCTAGAAGTGTGCGATATGTTGCAGAAACTCCACTCTTGCTTGGTTATGGCGCCTGCGCATTCGATATAAAGTAGATAGAGAAGGTTTGAGGGAAAGAAAGGATTAATGATACACAAATGCTAGATGTATACACAAATGCTAGATAAAAAATATGCATAGCATACCTGAATAAATCATGCAGGCTAGGTGACTATTTGTCCCCACTCCGTTTCAGAGGGGATGCCATTAAATCATCATCATCATCATTATTATCATCGCAGGGTCAAGAAACTCAGGCAGCAAAATAGAGGAATATCCAACCCATTTGACTACGGCGGGACGTGTCCATCTCCATAAGGAGCGCAAGCATAGTAGAGTGAGGCGGGCTCGAGCGGCGTAGGGCCGTCTCGGGCGTTCTAGGCCATTCTAGCTCCATTTATTTGCCCTAGTGCCCAAACACCCTGTACAAAACAAATGGGCCCACTACGAATGGGGAGCGAGCACGATTGGAAAAATAGACCGTAAGATCCCCACTAGCTGTAACATAAGTTAAGCATGTAAGCATTGCAATTCGTGAATAAATGTAAATTGTGTATTTGGTTACGTCATTTCTGTCCCCTAGTGTCCGCACACCCTCTGCAGCGCGCACAAAATATTTCACGTACCCCGCTACGGATGTGTCCTTCATACAGTCTACCCGAAGTTTTCTTTTATCTGGCGGGTTTTAGTGACAGATATCGGTCCATGCAGTTACTATTACGTTTGATTGGATTCTCCTTTAGGAGGCGTTAAAACCTCCGAGTAGGTTTTTTACTTCTGACGAAGGTTGTTCATGTATAAGCAGACCCGTGCGTAACAATCAGTCCTCATAACGTAATCAGCTCTTGCGCGCAGGTAATGCCGTTCCTTGTTTGTTGTCGTGCAAACAACAATGTTCCTTGACACAGCGCTTGCTGTTGCATTTGTTTGTCTGTACGCTCTTGCATTACGTCTGTAATGCTGCCTATAACCTCAGCGGCATTAGTTATCATTCGAGCACCTCACTCCCAGCGCTAAACATAATAACACCAACGTGTCGACTTTTCCTGAGAGCTCCTCGGTTTCCTTCGGGCAATAAGATATGTGCTTTATCTTTTATTTTCTTGCGCAAACTACCCGGCAGTTTACATTTAATGAGACCCACAGGGCCTGAGTAAAGCCTTTCGCAGGTGCGCAAATGAGCAGAGTTCAAGAACGTCGACAGTCACGTTCACAGCGGTCTTCCAGGGCCGTTTAAGCCCAAATCACGTCGTTCCTATTTAAAACTGGACCTTCAGCGCCTTGTCGCACACCTGTCCGGAGCGTGGCACTATTCTTCTCGTGCGCCATCATTAAGAAACTTGGGTGCTTGAGAAATTCAGATTGGGAAACGACTGTTATCTGCAGTCGGAATCTACTATAACAGAACAAATAATGGATGCAAAATAATAATAAAAAAATAAATGTGACCAACTTATCTGCACAAGAATGTCTAAGAGCAATATCAAGTACATCGTAATGCGGAAGTAAAATGAGGGTTGCTACGAAGCATCCGCTTGTTAAACGTTACCTGGGGCGGTATTTTGCAAGAAATCGTTTTGTTAGATTATGTTCTTTCCTTATGACAAAGAAAGACGTACACCGATCAAATGAAACTTCAAAGCAAGACGTTTACGTACGGAAGCCGTGTTCACAATGGGGCAAAGGGGGGGGGGGGAGGATGAGACAGAGACGGGAGAGAGGTAAATGAGATGCGAAAGGTGGGAACGTGAACCGGAAGATAGATATCCAGTTTGCTATCCTGCACTGGGGAAGGGGTAAGGGGCGACAGAAGGATAAAGAAAGAACGCATGCAAAAAGAAGCGAGGGCGATGAAAAAGAACAAAGAAAGAAAAACTCAGGAGTGTCACAGTAGTTCAAACAGGTCGCTTGACCGGATGAACTTCAGTAGCGCCTTCATCAAAAAGGTAGAAGTGCCTGTTTAAATAGGTTTTAGCATGTGACGCAAGAGCGCGCTCCCCCTTCCTTACGTACCCGGGATAAGCGGGACCTTATCACGCGTGCTGCGTAAATGTGACGTTGAGGTGGGTCACGTTCCTTTGCGCTAACTGAGGCACGTACTCGCGAGTGGGAAGGACAAGCCGCCGAAAGAAGCTTTTCCTGGCGTTGTTTACACGATACCCTGTACGGATTGTGATTGCGTCTATATCAGGGAGACAGGTAACTTTAAAGAGGGGCTGCGCCAACATCACAACGGTGCGGATAAGAAAAGAGTGGCGTCAAATGCTTTGGCATAGCACGCAGCAACGACGAAGCAAAATATTGACTGTATGAACTCTAGTATAATCGGCCAGGAAAGAACCTGGAAGTCACACCTGTACCTGGAGCCCCTCGGCGAAATACAGTCTACAGGACACACGCTCAATGGACACAAAGGAACCATACTCCCCCCCCCCCCCCGCCACCCCGTCTGACCCGCGGTGCTTGCGTCACCTGCTAAAATGTACTTAAACAGGCACTTCTATCTTTTTGCCCCATTGTGAAAAGGATTCCGTACGGAAGCCGAAACGCCTTGCTTTAAAGTTTTATTTTGTCGGTGTTCGTCTTTCTTACCACCGTATTCAGAAATGCAACTTCGCTTCAAGTCCATGCTTGACTTGAGTTAAGTGACGCCTATTGTGAACGTGCCGAAGCAAACGCAGTGAGTGTCCATGGCATGTTCACGCCAGGCGTCCTTTAAATCAAGTCAAGCATGGGCTTCAAGCTAAGTTGCATTTCTGAATACGGCGGTTAGTCATGTTTCATCCAAACCAGACGGGCTTCCGTCCAGCTCTCGATTACTTCTTTTCTTACCATCCGTCTCGCCGAGTGGCTGATCCAGGTGATAACGGTGACCTGGTTGCCTGCAAGTTAACGACGAAGGGCGAAACGAATAGGTGCGAAAAGCATGTCGCGGCGGCTTATTTGGTACGGCGCTATGCTTCTGAACACGAGGGAACGGTTTTTGTTTCCGGGTGCAGTGGCCGCAATTCCGTGGGGGCGGATTGCGAAACGCTCATGTACGAAGCATTGCGTGCACGTTAAGAAGACCCTTCAAATTAAAATTATTCCCGAGCCCTCCACTGCGACATCTCTCAGAGTCAATTTGTTGCATGAGACATCACGCTGTCCAAGAGGAACAATGCTAAATTTTCAGCCCAACTGACACCACCACCGGATCTTTTCGCTCCGAATCCCACCTGCAACTCTACTGACAGGAAGCAACTTTTCTTCGTCAGATACGGCTAGGAGTAATCTTTATGAAGTCTTCTGCCTTGCGCATTGGGATGGCCTACAACGTTGCGTTTGGCGACTGTGGTCGCGAACATACCCTCGAGCCCGTTATTTGCGGCCGTCCTCGTTACACGAGATCTGTTAGAAAAGTATCCGACCTTATTTTTTTGGCGAACACCTGATGGATATGAAACAAGCGTGTTTGCATAAGCTGACCTTGAACCTTCGTGTGCATGCGCGAATTTCTTCCCGCCTGCCGATAGCGTCAGTCGCTGGGACGCAGCGTTTGAGTGAGGTAGTGCGCAGTGCTCTCGTCGGTAATTGGCGCATCCATCACGACAATGCTCCTGCACATTCCTCGTACTTGATTCAGGCTTTTTTTGGCGAAAAACCAGACTCTTGTAGTTCAACAGGCTCCTTACTCTCCTGATATGGCCCCCTGCGACTTCTGCCTGTTTCCCAAAATCAAGAGGCCATTGAAAGGAGCGCGATTTCAGACAAGAGAGGACATTATGGCTGCAACGACAGCTGAGCTAAACTGCATTCCGAAAGAGGCCTTCTCGGAATGCGTCCAACAATGGCAGCACCGCTGGGAGAAGTGTGTGGAGTGCCAAGGAGACTACCTTGAGGGCTATTAGGTTTCTAACGCTCCAGTTGTGCCATTTTTTTTTCGGCCAAAGGTCGGATACTTTTCTAACAGACCTCGTAGCTTGCCGAGAGGATCGCTCGTGGCTGTGCTTATTCGTGTTCACGATCGACCACTTTGGGAACTCGCCATCGGTACTCGCCATGCTGAACTCCCTACACCGGGCAGTGATGAAGGAAACATTTCTAGTAATATTTAGAATGGTTACTTTTCTTGAGGGCAGCAGGCTCGTGCACACGGCTTTAGTACTGGCAGTTCACTTGTGTCGATGGTTAAGCCCATGTATATATGTGCGCGGTCTTTCTATAGCCTCTATTTCCTTCCTATATTATTGCTTACTCTTTCCACAGAGTAGAGAGTAGAGTAGCAAACAGGTGCCCGTATTCAGAAAAAAGTTCTTACGCTAGAAATATTCATAAGACAAAATGCTAGCCAATTGTGATGCTGGTCTTATCATTATCTAAGGCAGCCGGCTAATGCAAAAGAACACTTACGAACGAAAAGGTTTGTGAATTCGGCCCCACATTTTCGGTTCTGGTTGACCCCTTTGCCTGTCTCCCTTCTTTCTGCTGTTTTTGTCTAAACCCACCAATAGGCGAGTTGCTAATAAACCCCGCGACCATCACATCGTACCATTTGTCATACCCCTTCTTCCCTAATCGTATAAGCAAATTTTGTTGATCTCCTACTGCTCGATTTTTAGGCAGCATAAGTCGTTCCTTACTAATCTAGAAATTTTAATACATGCAAGAAATACACATACCATGCGAAACAAGAATATTTAGTTCATTCTGAGAGAGAGAACCAACTGCGGCCGTTAAACGTTGGCATGGCGTTTACCATTCTTCTTAATCAATCCCCTAAATACTCCGCATTTCTTTCACTCAATGCCTGTAAATTTATTTCATGTATGTTTCAACGGTTTGTCCTTGCACATTCTGTCTGTATATTAACAACGATATATATGAGCCACGAATTTGAAAGTTTTGTTTTTTATTCATTCTCACTACTGCTACTACGAACATATGCTGATTTTACGTTTACTAGAAAATTCTTTTTGTCTAAGGCTGTGTTACTGGCAGTAGTATGAGCACTAAAAGAATAGTGGCAAGCTTTGCTTATTGACATGACAAATTAAGAAGAAGTCTGCCCTTTTTTCACATGAGAAACGTCGAAATATATCAGAAGTTGCGCAACATCAACCAGACAAAAGAAACACGTTATGAAATGATTCAATCACAATAAATACTCAAACCACACAAAATCACTACAGAGAAATACAGCGGACAATATCACAAATACTATCAGTAGATTACACAAAACTGCATACAGCAGCAAATGTATTTTTCTCTGACTCTAAAGCAGCTCTGGTGACACGAATGCACTATTATTTCCGATGTAATGCCTCTTGACGGTCTTATGAATTCACCAGTGCATTAGTTCTAGCGACAATCGTTTACATAAGATTCTTAGCCATATTGGTGTAGTAGGCAATGACGAAGCAGATAAGCTAGCAATTTGGGCACATGCTTTAGACACATTGATACCTGTTGCCTTCTCGCTAACTGACGCGAGGCGTCTCTTTTGCGGCCTGCGATAAAAGTTATTCCGGACGACATTGTTTGATGTGCATGCAAAGGCGTCCTTATTGTTTAGCGTTGACTCTTTGTTTCGCTTCACCGCAAACCTCGAGATCAACCGCAACGATCGACGCTCTGCTGCACCGCTTACGCCTGGAGGAAGACTACACGCCTTAATTCCTGCATACTGTGAGGAAAAAATAATCTGAGTGCACGTATGTGGCACCGCGGAGGCTAATGTGGAGCACTACCTCATTTGGTTCCCTAGACTTTACCAGCAGGTAGCGATCTACCACAGTCGTCTCAACGCCTTAGAAAGCCGTACTTTCTTCAAAGAGTGCTTGGACCCTGGTCGTGCCCTAAAAACAGAGGTGAATTCTCAAAGCTCTAAAGAATTCTCTCATGGATAGTGACATGAACAATTCTCTGTGAACAGTATATAATTTATGTACGTTTTTAATTTTATCTTTGTCTCTATGACCCGTTCATGCTTGTGTTGTTCTTGAACTTATAGCTTTTTTTTCTTTGCTCTATTTTTGCCGTGATTCATAGACTTGCTTCATTAGTGTTTTGTTATTTCATTATAGACTTGTTTTAACAGTGTTTTGTAGTCTCAGTACTTTTTTCCTCGCTCTTCATGGCTAAAGTTTTGGGATTGCCGGCCTTTAAGGAGGCCAAACTTTCCATATTGCGCAGTATATATAGAGAAGAAGAAGAGGATTTACAGATGCACAAAATGTCACTAAAAAGTCGTATATACCACTGTTTCATAACGAAAATGAACTACAATATGCAGTGTTATCGTCACCGAGGAGTAAACTTTACATTTACCTAACCTAGTGTTCGTCAACAATATGACTAGCCTCCGAAAGTTTTCAGGGCAACAAGTGTACGTTTGGAGAATAGCTGTTGGCCACGAGCGCAACATCTTTGTTTGCTCATTGATTCCCCATCAAGACTCATCAATTTTGGCCCCAGTCGGCTCCTTGGTTGAAACCGTCTTGGGCATTCTAAAAGAGGATGTTCTATGCCCTTATCTGTGCTTCTAAATTCGCAGTGAGGGTTTTCAACACGACCAATGCGATATATAAATTCTTATATGGGGGCATTCCCCAGTAGCAATCGGTTCTTCTTCTTTCTGGAGTTATACGTGCCAAAAACAGTTCTGATTATGAGGCACGCCGTAGTGGAGGGCTCCGAAATAATTTTGACCACCTGGGGTTCTTTAACGTGCACTACAACGCAAGCACACGGGCGTTTTGCATTTCGCCTCCATAGAAATGCGGCCGCCGCGGCCGGGATTCGATCCCGCGATCTCTTGCTGAGCAGCACAACGCCTTAGCTGACTGAGCCACCCCGGCGGGTCAGTAGCAAGCGGTGAACAAAATTACTTGATTCCGTGCAGCTCTTACAGTATATGAAACTGAATATACTATATACTAACTTCATTTATACTATATATTCAGTTTGACATATAAGTCAAAAGTTCTAGAGCTTCCGACGAACCGTTTTCTTCTGCTATTAATGGGCAGAGTTTGACTCTTAAGACGCAACGCATTTTGAGGCAAATTATAAGGAGTACGTCAGTCGCGTTTTTAATGTACCCTGTCGCGCAGCCGCGCCAGCTGCAGAATGTTCGAGAATGTTGCAACGTACCGGTGTCCTTTGAAAAACTACAATATGTTGCGCCATGCTGGAATTAAAGGGGCACTAAAGAGGAATACTACAATTAACCTGTTATATTCTGCAAACGTGTTCTTGTATCTTCAAGTTTGTATACTTACCCACCCTGCTAGGTCTCGCATGGAGAAAGCAGTATTTGCAAATAAAAATTAAAATGTTGTCAAATATCAATATAGATCGTCAAAGTGTTCTTTAAAACTCCATTTAAGACTCTGTAACGTATTCTTTAAAAATTATGTGAAGCTGGGACCTCAGTGTCGCCACGTCAGTGAGACGTCACGGGTTACAAAGTATTTTCGACTATTTGAGCTTTCTTGGTGCAGAAGAATTTCGCGAGACTAGCCAGGTTTAGTCCCTGGCTCCTTCTGAATGCAATGTAGTTCTTGTTTACCGCTAAACGAATAACTAGACGGGATCAGATACTACCAAAATAGATCATGTCACGTCAGGGCCGCGTTGGGCCTCAGTCTTTCGTTTTGCCGCGTTGTTCGGCTTAACAAGCCTTCTCTCATGGTTAGAGTGACCGTTTTAATATCGCAGAAGTGTACCTTACGGTTACCATTGAACTTAATACTTCTCTTTAGTGTCCCTTTAAGAAACGCACTGCCATACGAGACATTAAAAGAGCTTACTAATTATTAAGTTCCTCAAGCACCTTGTGCGCCGGCGTTGTGTTTATAAATTTTACATTTGAATTGACAAAGGACACAAGTACTGCCTGTGAGCCATCGATTACAATACCCTTTCTTGTGCAGCCTGATTCAATCCTATAAACCGAAAGACAGTTTGGGAGTTGTCGACGGCGTTGCACGAGATAGCCCAATATCTTTCTGTATATTTAACTGAAGGGATGACAAACGTAGATGTGGAGGAATTAGTCAAACTCAAGCAATCTGTGTATACAGGAATGCACCCAGGGTATATCACACACTATATCGGATACAGCGCCCTTTGCTATTCTTAGCATGCAAATACCTTGTTATTTGATATGCCTTCCACAGTTAATTAAATATCTAGAACCGCGAGCACACACGTTGGACAAGGGGTACCGTATTTCAGTACTGATGGTTCGGCAGTATATTAATACATTCTTGCAAAATTATATATCTCACATTTTCCCCTTTTAAATTTAACGCCGCAAGATGTCTATCGTGCTATTTAATTCGCGAAATACGTAACACATGTCGGCGCAGTACAATGGCTCACTTAACGGGAAATGTGGATTACCGCGTCTCCGCGATACGCAGAACACCCACACACTCTCGAAAACTCCTCGCTTGTAATCTCTGAATTCGCTCGTCTGGATTACGGGAAAGTCCGCGTAAAATGCTTTATAATTGTTGCTTCAGCACTGTTTATATGAAGGTGTGCAGATTTTGATGCATAATGCTTCAATATTTACTTACTATCATTTTACTGCTCGCGTTGATCTTGGCGCTTACCAAATGACAAGTTTCTGTACGGGGCGCCGCCGATCCCTAGTGAAGTCTTCGTATAGGCAATTTGTCTCTGTTGTGCAGTTGTGGTCTGTGTTCCTTGTGCCACATCAGTCCCCTCTGCTCTAGGCCGCATATAGATTTGCATGCACATCTACGTAGTATCTCTGAGATGTTGAATAAACTTACATTCCAATTTCAGTGTAGGCACCTTACTCCTTTATGTAGGGTTAACTGGGGAACCAGGCAGAGAGTATGGAAACACTTCGTGGGGAACCGCGCAAAATACGGTCAAGCGAATGGCAAACGGGTGCGCGCACATACACAGCACGGTGTTTGATGCTCGCCGAGTCCGTATTTTGCGCTGTTCCCTTCAAAGGTGTTGCCTTATCAACTAGCTCGGACGCAGACTTTATTGAAAACACTTGTTAATTACTATGTCGTCTCACTTCTGAATGCGTACAAAAGTCTCCTGCATAATCTATAGCATGTCATGCTGCAACCTGGGAACGTGACCACTGAGTTGCTACTGTTCCTTAAAAAGATTTAAAAAAGGCACCTAATTTCAATGCCGAGGTGGTGAAACCTGTCGTCATAAAGTTGGGGGAGAAAGCTTTAAAAAGAAACAAGTATCCGACGCTCAAAACGAAACAGACTGCAGAGTAATATGATACTTACGACAGTCTTCATGGTTACTACTTTCTGTTTTCTGTGAGGGTCGCAAGAAGCTGTTGCAGGACAAGAATGGCTTTGAGAAGTGCTGAGATTTGCACGCTCTTTTATAGTGGCAAAAAATCGTGGTCGAGCGAATGTGGGCCAATGACAACAAAGCAAGCGGAGGCAGGCGTGAAATTGTTGCGTAGCTACCCACCACTTTTCCGGTACGTGGTTTCTCTAATGAGACCCCCATGCTGCCCTTCTCCTCCATATACTCACTAGCTCACGCCACGTGAGCAAACAGAATACTTTATTGTTTCGAACCGACGAATTGAGACATCGAGTTTAATTGACATTAGGCCCGGAGACAGACACATTCGGTGCCTTGTTGGAAGCGGGTTCGAACGAACCCGAGCTGCTTTGGGGAGTATGTGGGACACTGAATGACGCTTTATGGCTATTGTGTGCTGATACTTTCCGTTGTATGGCGTGAATGAGGCGCTTGAGTAACGTATATCATTACAAGTTTTTTCCTTTGTAAAGTAAAAAAAGCAAACAAATAGATGGCGCAAGGGTTGTAATGCATGTGTTTAATTCATAGCGGAGACTTTGTTACAGCCGAGACTGCCAAATTCTACCTTTCTGTGGCCATAAAGAAATCCGGGGCACCGACTACTATATAATTATTAACTCTGTTGTGAAACAAATACTCTGAGCATACTGATCTCGCCGCAACTCGAATTCAGTGGTATTGCGATATATCACGCGATTGCAATATACCAAGAAGAAATCGTTCAGCGTAAGTTCTCGACGGTGATCCTCGTTTCTTACCAAGCTTTATATTTCGCAGACCCTCGTACTCGCATCTGCGGAACTTGCTTTTAGAGTGGCAGCGGGAATTTTCATGCTCGCGCTTAAACAGTTGATACATTATTGCTAGCGAGAAAGTATTTGTACAAAGCAACAATAGCTTTTAGTCAATCCTACTTTAAAAACATCTGCTCTAACAGTATCGATCTGGCCCCGTTTTTTCAATTTGTCGTATCACGGCAATGCGAAGATGAAAACCAGCGCTTGACACCTAGGTGGCTGCGTTTTTCATCCTTAATGTCAATTAGTGACTGCTGATCTGTATCTATAATAACAAAAATTACTTAGATTTTTTAGGGGACTCATAAGGATAAACGAGACCTTCTGGGAGTGGAGTTCTAGCATAACAGGTGAGAGGATACTTAATATAAGTTACTCGCGACTTTGATAAGAACGTACAATGAAGTCACTTTACAATTTCGAGGTATTCGAGATGGTTTGGGTTTTTCGCGGTGGAATTCGGTTTTGAGATAGCACAATATGTTTATTTTAAGTTCGTTGGCGAGGTTAGGAGTTCACTAGGTACACACTAAATTAATAAAAGTTACCGTTGCTCGATAATAGAGAGCATAAATTCCATACTTAAGTAGGAGCTTTAGCTCGGGCGCTCCAATCTAAATACATAGAGACGGAGAAATCATTCTTGGCAGCCACTGCACCAATTTTGATGACACTTTTTTTTTTGGATTTAAAAGAAAAAGTCACATATAGTGAATCATGCCAGTGAAAGTTTTTATTTAGGTTGTTGATCTTTTGATAAAAATTGTTGAGAATCGCAAAATTTCAAAGAACGAAACCATCAAGTTTATAACGCTGTAACTCCGCAATGAAAAACGATATAACAATTGTGTAAACTGCCCCTCATAATGTATCTAAAGCAGACAACATTGATTTATTATAAGCCGCTCTGAAGTATATTCCACTAATATCTGAGTAGGACGTTTGCAGAACCCTTGTAAATATTGTAACAAATTTACATAAGCTGTAAATTTATAGAGCATCCGCTTTAGATGCCCTAACAGATGCAGTTGACAGCACTGCAATAGCCGTTATTGGTGCACAGTTATGGAGTTGTATATTTCGCGCTTCTATTTTGTAAAACCATTAGCGCACCCAAGATCTCTGCCAGGGGGGGGGGGGGATTTTGTGTGTGGGGGGGGGGGGAAGCAAGCACTTTGCATAATATGCAATTTCTTTGCTTTAGCCAGAGGAATCTACCAGAAAATAAAACACAAAATGCCTAATAATTATACTAAGCATGACACCAACGATGATGATGATGTTTATTTCTTCTGCGTTTTACTCAAAGTACTTTAAGAGTGAATGCATAAATACAAGACAGTGATAGATTGTTTTTGTTCAACAGGAAAATTCGGCCTCAGGCCATGGGCGGGGAAGTAACTTGGCCTCAGGGGGGGGGGGGGGGGGGTTCAACACCCGAACACCCCCCCCCCCCTACCCGTCGGTGCGCCATTGTTAAAAACTTCAAAATTTTCCGCAATTTTTCTACAAACTTCAAGACACTCAATCAAAATTCAGCTCCGTCAATTCATACAACTTGAATTTAACCTTCTCTCTCAAATGCCACAAATGTTATCCAACTTGGTCCAGGTGTTTCATAATAGCGATTCTGCATTTTACATGTATTTGAATAGGCAGCGTCTGATTGGCCCTGATCTAAAGCTTCCTCTTTAAGCTCAGCCTTCGTTCCAGTAAAGCAATATAATAGTAAAGTATAGTAATAGTCAAATCGCGTGACAATACGTCAGTAAAGTCGCGTTATATTTTCCTACGTGCTTCTATTTCAGCTATTTCGTAGCCGGACCCTGTGATTCAGTGCTAGTCGAGGACGGCAGAAAACTAGGTGGGGTGATGAAGTTAGGAAATTTGCAGGCGCAAGTTGGAATTAGCTAGCGCAAGACAGGGGTAATTGGAGATCGCAGGGAGAGGCCTTCGCCCTGCAGTGAACATAAATATAGGCTAATGATATATATCAAGTTTATCGGGGCAACAGCATCAGTTCTGTAAGGAAGACGAAGGCATTAAAATGGCGAGCAGCTCACCAAGAGCAGCCCTTGAATAAACCGTGATAGCTATAGCCAACCTCATCGTCTCGCTTCAATATACTGGGTGTTTTTACGAAGACTAAGTCATATTTAGGTATGGCCGTATTGAAATAAAAGGACGGTTCTTTCGGAAACATGCCGTCAGCGGGGCCGACCACGGAGTGACTGGTGACACGTTGTAATTAGTCACTAATTAACACAAATCCAATAACCAACTTTTAAACGTTTAGTTTCAGCGAGCTCATCGTAATCGGCAAATTCAAGCAAACTCTCCGTACAAGCCATATCAACTTTTGGACCTGGCAAAATGCGATTACTCGCGGAACTGGGGCACGACGAATTTCGCCTATCACAGCGCGCGAAACCGAAACTGTGACTCTGCCGCGAGCGCAAAGCCTCGAGACGTCGTTCTGATTACGTCACCGAGAAGTGGGCAGCCAGGGCGCTGCGACATCGAGGAGGGGGTACACGCGATCAAAGGGTTTCGCAGTCATATATCACTTGTCAGTTGGAGTAAAAGAAACTCTCAGCTTCCTGTTGCCTGCTTCTACATATATAAAGACCAGCGACATGTCGCGACCTTCGCTAACATCGCCGAATAAGAATTTTCTGCTCCTGAAATTTTGTTTGGGTGCGGACAGTTTGTGCTATCGCTTCGCCAACGGCCGCGACATTTTGCGCCCGTTGCGTTACCATTACCGCCGAGTTGTGCCAGTGCCACCGGCAGTGAAATCTTCGACTAAAGCGCTTTGCACATCGTTCACCCTCTGTTAACAGTTGCAATCAGATGACAAACTATGGTGGCACTAATTGCTCACCACAGGATGCAGCAATCTCGGATCGCTTTGAAATCACAATTTTGCGCAACGCCCGTGCGCATAAGAAAGTCGGTTTAGCGAAGCGCTTAGCCTGCTTCTTCCACATGCGGCTGCTCTAGACGATTTTGTATTCGACTCATGGGCGCCGCCATCTTGGGCTGTTACACAAACAATTTCTTAGTTTTATGAGAAGTGAAGTCACGTAACATGCTCATGAAACTCTGAACGCATTTATACAACTGTTTTCATGCTTGCGAATCGACTGTATACGACCGTAAACTTCGTTGTTAAAGGCAGAAAACAGAAGCGTTATCAGCCCCATATGGCGGCACCTAAACGCTTCCGTAAAATGGTCTATAGCTTCGAAGGCACAGGGGCTGCTGGATCTTGACCCATCGGCTATTTATCGTCAGAACGCATCTACAAAAAGATGGAGAGGCGTGCACAAGGAATTGCGCAAGGCTCGCGTACTCGGCCGTGCGCAATCTATAGGCGATCGAAGAATAATCAATAATATACTCCCAGAAACTGCGCAACGGTGGTCAGCGGTCGTTTCTTTGTTTTCGGCCTCGTAGAGAACAGGCCATCATAAAATGGTGAATAATCGATTGAAACTACCCGAAAGTGCTAAAAACTTTACAAAACATCATGAACAGCACCACCGAAGAAACAACGAAAGGCTGACTTTCAATCCTCTATCTGAATGTTGTTAGTTGAGCTTTCATTTAAACGTACTACATTGAATGCGGAAACGCTTCTTAGCATATGCTCCGTGCTAACGTGGTAGTCTCCATAAACATTGTACAAGTTTCAAATAAGCAATATGAGGCAGCTGGTTGCAGTAGAAGCAAAATATTTCAGTTTAGTTTACTGAACAAATAAAAGATCAAATCAGAAACCACATAGGAAGTGCCAGCTTAACGATCAATCATGCAAGACGGCAGTACATTATAGTAAATAGACTTTATTCTCCGCTCCGTGGGGTAGTCTGACTTGGTGCTTTTTTATTTTTTTAGCAAGCACTTGTAGCCAAAAGCCGCATTTGTTCCCGCACTCCATTCATGTCTGCTTCAACAGATGAGACGCACACACTCTTCTGCTTCAAGGCACGAGCGAGTTTGGAAGTTTCTGCCTCAGCATCTTCCGAGCAAAAGCTCGCAATGGCTTCTCAAACACAGCAACCCGACGCCTTACCGCGCTGCGCCACAAATGCCTGCAGTGAGGGACGGATTAATGGTGTCTTTCTTTCTAACCTCTATCGACTTGCTGCGAGCGCAGTTTACAGCTGCGTGTACCACTGATACAAGTGAGAACGTCCGCTCTTCCAGGTGACAATGAATAAAAGTTTTACGCCTGAAATCGGCACCTACGCAATAGCGCGGTATAGGTTATTCGAAGTCAGATTACATCCGAAGACCTCTTGAACAATACATTCCACATTGCTTTCTAGTTTTTTTATAAATTCACTCGGAAGTGATTACAAGTATTTATCGGGGTATAAAGTAGGGTGCATGTGTGACTGTAAAGAAGCGGTTCACTCATTTTGTTGTCATTCGCTTTCGAGAAATTTGGCACTCAATTGATTTAGACCTCTGTGTCGTCCCAGACGGCGGGAAGCAACCTTGAGGTGTGTTTCGAAATCATTGAGATTGCGTGAAAATACCGGACGCGCCTGCAACATGGCAATGTACTACACGCAGTTCCATCTTCAGCTCTGCGTTTAAGCAATGAAATGCAGTTTTCACCATAGCAAACATGAGGAGATGAGATGTTCACGTACATGGAGACGCAGTTTTTGGCATCTAACCATAGTATCTCAATTTTCAAAATTGTTTTTCATGTTCATAGCATAACAGTAGACAATAAAAACCACTTTTAAGAGCGATTATATCACATAGTTGCGTTCGGGTCTCAGGAGGATATGCTGAACCCTAAATCACCAGTGCCTGCGGGACAAAACTAGCTGCGGTTGAAAAATCGCGTTTAGTCAAGGTTTCTTAGTAGCGTGCGAAGATGTGCCCGTTGTGGTCTGTGGTGGGCGCTTTGGCACATGCGTGCGATGTGATTAACATTCTTAGCCCACTTTCCGCACTACAGACTCTAAATAAAGGTGTCTTCGGCAATACGGTTTGTCAATACAATATTTGAATGCTCATCGCATTAACGTCGACAGCGATCGTGAGATGGGTTCTGTGAGAATTTTTTTAGCAGAGCGCTGCTGCTGTACGCTTACTGCTGCACTCTTCACTATCTGACGCTCTGCGCGTTACCTGAGTGGCTTCGTGCATGCGCCTAGCGTGGCTTAGCTCTATATACAAGTGAGAAGCTGACAGATATCGGTAACTGTAGAGCGGTAGCAGTTTGCTGAACTCTGTACTGGTACCACTTTCACCTCTCAAATTTTGCCGCGCTGTGCTCACGCATTGATCCCGAGGTCATGGGATCGAAGGAGTCTCCAGGTCTTGGATGTGCTAACCGAGCCCCTGGCACAACGAAGGAGCCCTGGCAACCACACTCTCTAGTCTCTTATCAGGAAATCACTATGCACTATAGGTTGCAACGAAGAATATTTCCAACCCCGCATAAAAAACTAACCAAAGGTAATGACCGCATTCTTAGAGCACTGCAAACCAACACCTTCCCCCACCCATCTAGAAACTACCACTTCACCCCCTACATGTCCTCTCCACTTTCCCACTTTTGTGGAGCACAGGGCACCCTCTACCACATGGTAGGTGGCTGTACAGAATCACCCCTTACTGAATCACCCAATCCGTACCACACACCTGAGCTTTGGGAGAGTGCCCTAGCCAGCTCCACCCTCGCAAGCCAGCGCGAGCTGGTAGCGAGGGCCGTGGACGCGGCAAAAGCCTATTATTTCCTGGAAAAGGGAGACCACCCCGAAGACGACTCTTCAAATTATCTCTCAATAAAGATGTTTATTTTCTCTCTCTCTCTCTCTCTCGCGGGATCGAATACCGGCCACGGCAACCGCATTTCGATGGGGGCGAAATGCAGAAAACACCCGTGTACATAGATTTGGGTGCACGTTAAAGAACCACAAGTGGTCCAAATTAATCCGGAGTCCCCCACTACAGCGTGCCTCATGATCAGATGGTGGTTTCGGCACATAAAACCTCATAATTTAATTTTTTTAATCGTTATGTACGATCACCATCTTATGTACTGTCGCCCTCGTTATGTATATCGCTGTATGCCACGCGAGCGCGTGGCATACACCCTCGTCGTCTTCATGTCGTGCGGCGATTGCTTCCGAAGCGGTGTCCGTATCAAATTCAAATGAAATAGTTTTTGCTCGATGGCGTGCAACGAGAAGGAATGAGATCAAAGAAACGTTCAGTACGGCGCTGCAAGCAGAATAGGGAATGGTGGCTTCCTCTCCTTTTGCTTTCCCATCTCGGCGCGGCGCCGCGCAACATGTCGCCGAGGAGGCTAGTTCCGTTTCATAAAAGGACCGATAGCACCTGTTGCGATGAACTCTCCAGAATAGATGCACACTTTGTACTTCACTGTTATAATTCCCTGTATACCACTGCACGTCCTCTTTTCAAGTGAAAAAAGAGTTTGATTGGTTGATTGATCGAGCGACAGAAAAACAAAAGGCGATATATCAAATGTCTTCAAATTACGTATCCAATTGGTATGCGGCGCACAGGTGCTCTCGAAGGTAACGGATCACGCGAGCAGTAGCCAAACTGCATTCCAATATGCTTTAGAAGGCGGCAGCACGTAACACAGAGCATGCTCAAATAAAATGTGTGGTCGTCTGCTTTTGACCTCTTCCTCATCGACGGTTCAGGCGAAAGAGCGCCTCTTTCAACAGTGGACGCAATGGGTATTTTCTGGCCCTTGTAGCAACTAAACTCCCTGTATATGCTTCAAAAATTACAATAGCGAAAACTTTTGAAGTGCAGCCGACGCGTCCTACTCATCGGCGCTATATACTTCCAGTTGGAAGCTGTTTCCATCCGCCATGTTTTTCCTAGCGTGGTCTGATGCTGTTGATAACGAAGTGCATGGCCATGCTAATAATGTGTTTCAGTGTCAATAACTAATTGTTGCAATGATTCACGTGTTACGGAAATTACTTTCATTTTCTGAAAAATCAGTTATCAAAATGAAATATGTGCAGCCCGCAATATGCAGAGAAAGCAGCACTTCGGTTCTCGGCTATCTGTTAATCTGCGCAAACGTCTGGACATTTTACTTGTATGGGCTACACTAGGCTACACGAAAGCTTACCAGCACAGCAGGATCAATTTCAAGACATACCGCCTTATGTAAAAGTATTGCATGAAAACCACGAGTAGCAGCGGCGCCAGGGGCAACACAACGCGCTTCCGCAGATCACTGAGAATTATTTCGCCAGATCGAAGACGAACAGTGCACTACGCTGAACACTGCTAGCACACAACATTGATCATCGGGCTTAACGGCACAATGCTGCACTTCGTCTCTCTCTCTCTCTCTCGCACACACACACACACACACACACACACACACACAGACACACACGCACACGCGCACGCGCACGCGCACAGCACACGCACGCGCGCGCGCGCACCCACGCACGCATATATATATATATATATATATATATATATATATATATATATATATATATATATATATATGACGGTGCACAGATGGTCCGTGCATGGAAGTTGAGGAAGATGAAGAATAAAGGCAGTGTTCGGGCGACCATGGTGTTCTACGTCCTCAACCTCCTGCTCGCGTTACACTAGTCGACAGGATGAAGACCTTGCAGCCACCTCATCAGCCACACATCAACATGCAAGTCTTCTGTGCCACGCTGTGAATCCCGAGCACGCAGCTTCCCCACCGACACCGACCAGCACCATGACCGCATCCCCGCAACCCTTGGACATACTCAAGTACACCGGATCAGTGGACGATGGGCCCGTGGAAGATTGGTTCCACCTTTTCGAGCTCCACGCATCCGCTGCATCATGGTCGGAACGGGATATGGTCTCCAACTTCAATGACTACGTCACTGGTGAGGCATTTCGCTTCTACCTCACGCATATCTTCGAAAACGACGAATCGTGGGACAAAACCAAAGAAGAGATGATCAGTAGATTTCACGTATACGTTGCAGACCTCCTCATTATGCAACAGTTGGAGAAATCACAACTGGGTCGCCGTAATCACCCGCATTCTCCACTTAGCAATCATCATCAGTGCCAACCAAAGCCACGCATGACTAGATCATCAACAAGTTTTTCATGTAGTAACCCTCCTGAAAAGACGAAACAAAGTCACACGCCTACCATGATTTCACCACGCACAATGGACAAAGTAAAGCCTCCGTTCGCTGAGCGATATCCTAGTCGCTTTCCTTCAAGACCAAACCTTCCATCAGGTTTCACTTCCGTGCAGGAATCGCCAATATGTGCGCCTTCATCACACTATCGAACTCCTGCCGTCGCTAATGAATCGGATACGTTCACTGCGTCTTATACGTGTGACCCGCCGCCTGGTTTCAAGTCACGCCAGTCTTCCGTGACGCTCATTCTGCAGCCCGTGCCTTCACAGAATCGCTTCGTTCACAAATGAAACCTCGACGTTTATAGAGACAGACCTATCACTGGAACCACGTGTTGAAGCCACATCCACTGCGGCGTCGTCCAATAATTTACCACCTGGAATTTCAGGCTGCATGGACACAATCAACAGAACGAGTCAAACTAAGCCATCTTATTTTCCACCAGGACACCACAATCAAACTACCAACTCCGTATGTTCACTTCGCGACATTTTACCTTCATCAGCAGCGGATGAACAGCTTGCACACGGAGTTCAAGCTGATTTGCATATTTCGAGCCCTTCCGTGCACTCTGAACCCCAGCAAACTGATGAAATTGCAGAGGCCTCGAGGGCACCAGATATCACACATTACCAACTAACAGAAGTCTCTACTCAGCACGAAGGCACATGGATGGCAGCCTTAGAAGTGGCTTCTCAAGAACCTCACAGATTGACCTCGCCGTCAGATAAGCCACACGAAAGCAAGCAGTCTGTCAGTTGTCTGCCGCTGGCGACACAAATTTGTCAGACAGACACCAGGCTTATTCCTGAATCAGTGCTACATCATCAGGTATCGCAGTCATGTCAGAAAGGTCTGAATCAGTCACTCCAAGATCAACTTCAACTATCTCGAAGACGACATCGACATAAACGAGGACGAAGAGCGTCGCCGGAAGAACAAATGCATCATCAGAAAAGACGTGAAACCGCAAGGCGAAAAGACCCAAGGCGAACTCGACGAATACTACGTTTTGCAAGAAAGAAACGTCGCCGAACACACGTTCAGCACCACCTATCAGGACTGCTCCCACTCCAAGGATTCCTGCGACAACGCTGTGCACGACGACGGAAAAGACACGGGCACTTTCTTGGCAAACCAGACCAACAGAGACGTCGCCGCAACGACCCAGTCCACCGCACGTTCGAGCAGGATACACCATGTGTCTGCAAGTCGCAACGACATCCGATTTCCCACGGCTGCTGTGTGTCCAAAGGTTTCTTCATCGGAGCATGGATATATCGTCCGGAGTGCAACAGCCAGCCACGGCCACCTGAGCTCTTCTGGACGGCACCGGACTGTCACACTGAAATCGTTCATGTGAGGAGATTAAGAGGGTATCATCCGCCCCTGTACCTACGGCTCTCTCGGGGGGAGGGGGAACGTGTGACGGTGCACAGATGGTCCGTGCATGGAAGTTGAGGAAGATGAAGAATAAAGGCAGTGTTCGGGCGACCATGGGGTTCTACGTCCTCAACCTCCTGCTCGCGTTACATATATATATATATATATATATATATATATATATATATATATATATATACACACTTCGCTCCCCGTTTTACACTTATCAACAGCCATCTTGGTGTAGAAACTGGAAAGACGACCCGAAAGTGGGTACTCGCCGCTCTACCCGAGAGAGTTAGGAAGAATTTAGGGCGGAGATGTTGCTACTTAGGAAACAAAGCCAGCATTTTCAGGGGGATTTAGCATCGACATTTATCGGCGGCAACAAAGGGACGATTGTCGCGTGCCTCAAGAAGCAAAGCTCGGGCACTGACACGCACCACGCTTGGAGCAAACAAACGCATCTCGGAAGAGCTGCTTGTCACCGATAAATGGTTCCTGCAAGCGCGAGAATGCTCCCCATAGTGCCCACCATTGTAAGAAGCTATCATCTGGCTGAGCCATCGATGAGGAAGTAGTGAAAAGCGTATCCAAGGCTGCCGCAGATTTTGTTGGCGCGTGCAATATGTATTACGCGCTGCCGCTGCTAGAGCGCACGGAAATGCAATACGGCCAGCGCTCGCCTGCAACGTTTACCTTCTGAGGCACCTTTACTGCTCGTAAAACACTTTTGTAAGACGCCAGACTAAAAGTGCTAAAGAGTGCCGGCACGGAAGCGATTACTCATGAATAGCACAGTGAGAGTGTCTGTGCGCATGTCAGACAATTTCGGCTAGATAGCGACATCAGAGAGCCGTTGTCACCTCTATATTTAAATGAGTCGCACATTCGCACTAGTACGACAAAAGCATAAGTTGGACCGATGCTCACACAACAAAGTTAATGTCAGTGTAAGCTCTGCAGACTTCAACAAAACTGCTTATGTGCTTGCAATAAAAAAGCTTATATGTTTTTTTTTTCACCATTGATCGACGACCCTCCACCACATCGATAAAAAGAAGGAATTCGCGCGACGAGGGTAAATCGCAGCACGTACTTCTGTATTTTACCGCTGGGCTGACGACAGCAGCCACACAAACGGTTTTCAAGCTGTGGGTTCACAGTCCAGTCACGTCCGTTTGACAGAAGGGAACGTGGTTGGACATGTCGCTACGAAGAGCAGCAAGCTCCGCAGCTGTCGAACTTGTCCGCTCAGAAGTCTTAAACTGTAGTGGCTTTTTTAGGGAACATCGCAGACGCCGACAATCCCGCGCCTCCTTCTGTGCAAAGTCTTTCCTCCTTCCGCGTTTGTTACTATCTTTCTGCCTCCCCCTACTCTATAGTGTAGAGTAGCAAACCGCATGTTCTTTTCTGATGAACTTCCTCACATTTCTCATCTCAGCCAGCTCTCTCTGTATTGCTGCAAGTAGTCGCTGCGGCTATATGGTTGTCGTCAAGATAAAAAAATATGATTCTGTGCACAACAGTAAGGCGCATTAATAGAAGTGCAAGGATAGCCGCCGTGGTAGCCCATATTGGCTATGGAATTGTGCTGCTGAGCTCAAGGTCGCGCGTTCAATGAGATGAAATCAGTGGGATGAAATAAGAAGGAAAAATAAACGAGAAAAAAAAAACGATGTGTGCTTAGATTTAGGCACACGGTAAGAACACTAGGTCGTCCAAATTACTCCCTCACTACGGCGTGCCTCATAATCAGATTGTTGTTTTCCCAATTAAAACCTCAGAATTAGAAATTAGAAGATCAAGGAAGGTAAAAATCTATTGCACATTATACAGGGTGTTTCAGCGAACACTTTCAAAATTTATTTAGGGTTGCCTGTGGCAGATAGCCCAATTCTAGTTAATGAGCTGGTCTACTCAAAAAGGCGGACATTACTTGCACAAAAAATTGAAATGCATAATCTACTACTCAACAAAAATTCACTAATTAACTTTTAACTAATTACCTGATGGCCCGTATTGCAATTTACAAATTCTAGTCGTGGAGTTCGCAAGGCGGATCCACTTGGAATTAATTCTCTGGGATGACACCAGTTTCGAGATATTAATTCCCGAACTTTGCGGAGAAATGCATTGGCGTTCCAGTTAATTTTGTGCTTCAATGCATAAAGCGACGTTTTGTTAAGAAACTATCTGGAACGCCAATGCATTTCTCCGCAAAGTTCGGGAATTAATATCTCGAAACTGGTGTCATCCTGAGAATTAATTCCAAGGCGATCTGCCTTGCGAACTCCACGGCTACAATTTGTAAATTGCAATATGGGCCAGGCCATCATGTAATTAGTGAAAAACTTAATTAGTGAATTTTCGGTAATTATTCGATTATGCATTTCAGTCTCTTGTGCAAGTAATGACCGCCTATTGGAGTAGACCAGCTCATGAACTAGAATTGTGCTATCTGCCACAGGCAACCTTTAAGAATTTCTGAAAGTGTTCGCTGCAACACCCTGTATATTATGCGCGCGGTAAAGTAGTCTAACCTAGGAAGAAGCGCAACAGAAAATGGCAGTTTCACCTAATTCTGCACGTTGCATTGGTCCTGACATCGTTGGTCACTGGTCCATTGATCGTGTTCGTGGGCGAGGCTACGCCCAGAAAGGGAAGTTGCAGGGTCAAGCGGTCTATCACCAGCGTGAAGACGACACCAGAGAAACGATGTATCCGTCATCTCCAATATCAAGCAACGTCCTATGCTGGCTTTGGCGTAGCAGAGAAAGATTGCCCGATCACTGAGGAGAAACGTGATCTCAGTGGCTGTAATGTGCTGCCTGTGTGGCTGTGGCCATGATACTCGTAGGGTGTAGCTGCTCGGAAGTGGTTGCACAGGGCTATGAAACCAGAAAGTGAAGAGGATATCAAGCAGCAGAAACGAATAAGTGTGTGAAGAAAGTCGATGGGGCACCGTAGTCGTGTGCTCATCAGTTTGTTTCTGAAAAGTCCAAACAATGTCACCAAGGATTTCAACCCTTGATTTTTCGCCTGTAACAGTGTACGTGTAAGTCTGACAAAATAGAAGAGTGCTGTTCATAATCGTTCACTTCTCTACGCGCGTCGTTTGAGCATTTTCTCCTTCCGTCGACTTTCAAAGGCCACACCACCTTCCACTAGAGCTGGGTAGTGAAACGGCATTTGCTTGGTCCATCAGTCCTGCTCATTGGTATACAGAAAGAAAAAAAAAAGAAGAAAAAAAAACACTAAAAGGAAGATGAGTTCAAGCGCTGTTTTGTTCATATTTTTGTGTTGTTAAGATGAAAAAGTTATTGAAGGTATAGTCGGCCACCGGACTAATATATGCAGTGTTATGACAGAGCACGAACAGGTGGTGCTAAAAAGGTATTTGCTTAAATTGCAATATATGACCACCAATTGTGTTGCGCTAATCCGAATGTGAAACAAGTATTGACGAAGTCGCTTTTGGTTCTGTTCTTTGATATGGTCGAGCTAAGGTTTGAACATGACTATGGCGGGAAAAGTCGTCTCCGTACAATACGATAGGATGACTACCATGTGTTTTGACGTTACCGAGCGTCTCGTCGAAGTCTCGTCGAAGCCAGTACCAGGCGGGCGATAGCAAGCACCGATTACGACTGATGGGTACAAAGTGTTGCTGGCTGCTGATAAACTTTCTAAGGGTGCGGTTCTTTTGACTTCGACAGACTTAAGGTTTCCATGAGCGCCTATAAGAACGCCGCCACTTCTTTCTTCGAGTCAACTTAGTTGCTAAGTTTAAAATAGTTCCTATCATGGAATAATTGCAGACTTTCGAGGATGATAATGATGCTGCTACTGCTGATGATCGTACCATTGGAATCCAGGTGGAGTGAACCAATTATCTTGCCTATGTGAGGTGCTTACGGGTTACCGTATTGTAATGCGGCATTCACCTTATCTCTGCTTTATCTCCTGAAAATACCCACGCTTCTGACCACCCTGTCTCTATCTTTTTGCTGCTTTTTTACCACAAACGCACCAATCGTCTCCTTGCTGATCTTTGCTGCTGAATGAATTCTGGGGTTTTACGTGCCGAAACCATGATCTGATTACGAGGCACACCGTAGTGCCTTATAATCCCGCGACCTCGTGCTTAGCAGCGCAACACCATATAGCCGCTAAGCCTCCACGGTGGGTGTCTTTGCTGTTGACCAGTGAATGCTCTCATGAGTTTTGAACCAAAGGTGGATGCTCCCTACGGTTCTGGCTGGATGGATATCTACGCATCCCATAACAACGTGCTGAGTCATCTCGGGATATATATATATATATATATATATATATATATATATTGCTTCTGCGGCTGACAGAAGTCTCTTCCGGCTGCGAATATTTGCTCCTGTATTTTCTTGTCCTAAAGCAGCCCATGTAGGGCCCCACGATTTTTAGTTTGCAATCAAACCTCCGTAAATGTTGGACTCGATGTAATCGTTCCACTGGTTATGGTTTTGACATGAAATGTTTTGTTTAGTAAAATATATATTCTCTTGTGTGTTCGCTAGTCACACCAACACTGCGCTGTTGTGTATAATTATGTATAGTTGCTGTATGCATTCGGATTTTCTTGCTGATACAAACGGAAGGTACCCTCTAGAGTTTGTGGACTCTGGGACCTCACTCTGTATGTATAATCCACATTTGCAACCTTATTATGTGGAATAAACTGAATCTGAAAGTGAAACTGAAACACATGCACACGCAAAAAAAATAAAAAAAAAAAACAGGGCCCTATTCTTTGAGTATGGCACAAATGTTTTTTCCTGATTTATTATTTAGTGTCTTTCTAAAGCTATATATAATTACTTTTTGTTTACGTCATTTACATTCGATTTACTGTCCAGGTTTAACGACACCATGTAGACTACTTTCGCTTCCAATTACACTGACCTGCCATGGTGGCAATGGCATTGCGTTGATGAGCGCACGAGGTCACAGGTTTGATTCCCGGCTGCAACTAATGTATTCTGATGGAGACGGAATGCAATAACGCTCGGGTACCATGCTTCGCGGGAACGTTAAAGTAACTCGCCGTGGTGGGGCTTCGGCGTTGCGCTGCTAAGCTCAAGGGCGCGGGATCGAATCCAGGCAGAGGCAGTAGCATTTACATGGGGGCGAAATGCCAAAACGCCACTGTGCCATACATTGAGTGCTCGTTACATTGAGTGCACGTTAATTTAATCCGTAGTCCCTTCCTCACAGCCCCCCCCCCCCCCCCCCCTTACGGCGTGCCTCATAATCATTTTTATTTTTTTATTTATTTATAGATACTGCGATCTTTTACAAGATCTTAGCAGGGTGGGAACATACAAGTACACTCATACAAACATAGATTACAAGCAATCTCGCCGACGCTTGAATTCAACATGACAAAAGGACAGAATGCAAGCAAAAAGAAGCAAATAAAAGGACAGAATGCAAGAAAAAAGAAGCAAGTAAATTATGTGCGACAGAGTTAAGAATGCAGGCGGGCCTGAAAAAGGGATAAAGAATTTAGTGTAACGACTTCGTCAGGAAGTTTATTCCAATCAACTATTGTTCTTGGAAAATAAGAGTATTTGAAGCAGTTGTTATGCGTCGTTAACGGGGCTACTGCTTGGGAATGTTTATGACGGGTAGCATAACCAGTTGCAGGTGTTAAAATGTGTGAGGTATCAATACGGTAGTGGCCATTCACTAACTGAAAAAAGAATTTTAATCGGGAAACACGATTTTGTTCTGTAATCGAAGAGAAGCCACTACGTTTAAGGAGATCTGTTATAGAAGTTCGACCGTAAGAATTGTAGATAAATAGAACAGCTTTCTTTTGAATTCTTTCTAATTTTTCAATATTTGTTTTTGTCTAGGGGTCCCAGATGATTATTGCATACTCTAAAGTAGGTCGAACTATTGCATTATATGCCAGAAGGTGGACAGCAGGTGTCGAGAATTTTAACGACCATGGGTAAACAATTTATATAAACAATCATATCCTGGTTTTGGCACGTAAACACTATAATTTAATTTTGAACGATGAAGAACCCAAGGTGTTGAGGGAACAACGAGCCCGTTGTTCAGCAACGCCCTACTCGGAGCCACGGATAATACCCATCCTACCCGAACGTTAGCAGCGAGCCTCGCGTGTGTTATAGCTGCGGTGTCACAGGACACATTTCTCGATTCTGTCGGCAACGTCGTTGGGCGCCGAGGTGGTACGAGTCACAGCCAACGTCCTATGGCACCGAAAGTCGTAACTTCGATAATTCCTGGCTTCCACGCTCATTTACTTCGTCGACGACCTTCCCCATCAACAGTGCACGACGGAATCACCGCAGCGACTCGCCCGTTTCAGACCGCAGTCTCACTCCACCGTCTTCACGTCAACGTCGCTCTCCTTTACCGAGGTGACGTTCATTCTCACCACCACCGTCGGGAAACTAGACTGCGCGGCCGATGGAGGTGAGGTCGCCAGACTCGACACGACACAGATACCTCCACCGGTTACAATGCTGAATGAATGAAACACTTTATTTCGTGAGCTCAAAAAGCCCAGAAAAAGAGCCCTGCACAATTCTAGCATTGCATGCCCTGACATTCCCCTAGTCTTTCCGCCCAGAAACTAGAAAAGCTGCGAGATTGCTGTCAGGCGCTCTTTCAAGTCTGTCACATGCGGGCTCCATGAGCGATCTTTATCAATGATTATGCCAACGAATCTGTGAGTGTTCTCATCAGAAATTATCAGGCCATTTATAGAGATGGCGTAGGGTGTCATTGGTTTGCGGGTGAAAACCTTGGTTGCGGAGGTATACAGCTGTATACCTCCGCTTTTTGAAGTCTTGCTTGAAGCAGCTTTTTGAAGTCTTGCACGTAGCTGAGGACGTGTCACACCTGAAGTCGTCTGCACATAAATATGTCGTCTGCGTACATTGATATATTGATCGCTGCTGGCAGATGTTAAACGAGACCAATGAGTTTAAGGTTGAATGGGGGGGGGGGGGGGTCTTAGCACTCCGCCTTGTGGAACACCTCGGTAGGTGTAGTCTCGTGCGGTTTTACCACCGCCGGTACACACAAAGAACGATCTCATAAACAGGTAATGAGAAATCCATTGGAAAACTCGACCCCCTAAGCCAACCATCTCAAGACCATCGAGGATAGCCTCGTGAGATACGTTTTCGTATGCCCCCTTGACATCTAAAAACAAAGCTGCAGATAATCTTTTACTTGACTTTTGATGCTGGACATACGTAGCCAGATCAACTGCGCTGTCTATTGAGCGATCTCGGTGAAAACCAGTCATGCAATTTGGGAACATGCTGTGTTCCAGGTACCACTCCAAGCGGGCAAGGATAATCTTTTCCATTACCTTTCCCACACGGCTGGCCAGCGCTATTGTTCGGTATAAGGTGAGTTCAAGTGGTGACTTGCCATGCTTAGGTGAGGGACCAAGCGGCTTGTCTTCTATTCCTCGGGAGCCATGCCATCTTGCCAGGATACGTTGTACAGATCTAACAGTTCTCTCCGTGCGCATTCACTCAGGGTGTTCAAGATGCGGTAAAATAGTCCATCTGGTCCCGGGGATGAAGAACGCCTGCGTAGAGCAAGAGCCACCTCAAGTTCCTCCATTCTGAAAGGAAGATCCATGCAGCAGTCACGCGAAACAAGGATGTCACTGGGGGCTGCAGAGCTTGGACCGGGTGCTTGGCCAGCGATCCTTGCAGAAAAGTCTTCCGCAACGTAAGCATTGAGCCGCCTCTGGAAGAATGCCAGCGCTTTGAACATGAAGCGTTGTTCAGGGAGGGAACGCAGACCACGTACGGTTCTCGAGTTGTGGAAAAGTGGCTTCCGGGGGTCTAGTGACTGGCAAAACATTGTCCAACGTCGAGATGCCAATCTATCCATGCGACGTTGAATTTTTTTTGTAGTCGTCCGGCTGTCCTAAGGTCATCGATGGATTTTGTACGCCGGTATCGCCGCTCCTCAGGGCAACGGAGTGCACGAAGCCGCTCCAACTCTATATCGAAATCTGTGTGCTTCGACGAAACCGTGACCGTGCGCGCGGCGTCTCGCATTGCGCACTTGATTGTTTCCTCTAATCCAGAGGACAAGCCCTCTCGACAAGCATCTTCCATGACAGAGGCAAAAGTAGTCGAGTCAATTAATTGAATGGTGCTCTGGGGGAAGGACCTGGACATAACTTTGATGATAAGTTACATGGGAATGTGATCACTCCCGTGGGTCTCGATATCCAAACATCTTGTCGGTGTGTCCTGCTCCATATGTCATCATCGGAGATTTTGATGTGCACCATATAGCATGGGGAATCACAAAGATAAATACAAGAGGACAAAGATTAACAAACTTCGCCTGCAACCACGGCCTTTCACTCCTGAACGACGGCAGCCCAACGTTTCTACGAGGCGTCAATTATGGCAGATGTCTTGACCTAGCTTTCGTTTCCAGCTCTTTCACAAGATATGTTAAACGGTTTTTGGATGCACCACAAAATACGTAAAACAGTACCATGCCCCCACCATCATTTCGCACTCATATGGCCGGAAAACTTCTTTCAAAAATCACTCTCTCCCCTCTACTCCTGTCTCTCTCTCTCTCTCTCACGCACGTCCGTATAACCCCTTCACACAAACATACACACTTAAAGGGAACGCAAGGAAATGTTTTAGATCCGCGGAGAGCCAACACCAAAGTAAAATAATAAATATTTCCCACATTGAGTGCTATCAACGAAAGGTGCAGGAAGCTTCCTGCAGGTGCGTTTTCCACGAGCATCTATCGGGCTTCGAGGAACGTTGTCTGCGCATTGATGAGTTTCCATAGAAAAGAGCACAATAATATTCGACTTGTTCATTTTGCATTTCATCCTAGAACCACCTTTTCTGATTTCCAATACTTGAGAAGTCTATTGCTGCTCTGGCAGTAGCACAGCTGCTGACAAGTCTTTATTCCGAGGACCGCTCCAATAATTAAGTGGGTATGGATTTATTCGCTCGATATGCCTAACGCGCGCACTATTTTTCTTCATCCTTAGCACGGTAAAAGGAAAAAGTTGAATCAGCATTCGTTTCGCTCTCTTTAGATTATGAAAGGCCGCTCGATAGGTGTATCAGGCATGCGAGAGCGAATGTGAACTTGCATCGATTATATGGTTTTGCAATGGAAAAGAAGCTGCGTTGTTTGGCCATATACAAGGTGGAAAAATATGTTTCGATGCATGGGCCTCATTTGTTTTCTTCATTCATAACACTATAAAAACGGTAAAATGAATGATATTGTAATCGCACGACCATTACCCTACACCACAGGTGATTCCAAATAGCGGTGTTGTTAGCACCGTTTAACTAGCTAATTAGTTCAGGCGCAGTATTTTTTGCGATTCATTTCATGTTCCTGTCTTTTCTCTCTTTGTAACTGCCTCGGATTCTATCACTCCGCCGTTGTAGCAGGATCGGCCGCTCTGCAAAACGCCCGATAAGGTAAGGAGAATGAAAAATGAAAGGGCTCGGCGCAAAATACACGCCTACATAACTTGCGAAAACTTTAATTTATAAGGTGTATTGAAAAAAAGTCGCAGTTTCGCCCAAAAGGTGAAGCATTCATTGCGGCAGCAAATTGTTAGACAGCTATACGCAGTAATAAAGGGCAGTAGTTTTATTAGCTGTATAAACTGTTGTAAACATTCGCTTGCTAACTAAATTAACAAGCACAGTGTCACGCGCGCACAAGCAAATATGAACACATCTGAGTCGATGACCGCGCGGAACTCGTCAACGCCGGCGTGATGAACTCGAGCTGTAGCTCTGGTGCGTGAATGCCCCTTTGTGGCTGCCTCTCGTTTTAAAGTGAATCAGGCACGCGAGAACACAGTGCACGCGAAGTCGTCGGCTATCTGGGGTCGATTAGCTTTCGAACCCACCGCAGATTATCTCCAAGAAGCGCGCGGCCACGCTGAGCCGCGCCATGCGCAGCCGTAGCCAGAGTAGAAGCGGCGACAAGGGCTACCCTGCCCCCTCTCCCCCATCCCCACCTCTTTGCGCACGCGAAGAGTCAGCGCACACCCTCCCCGCCTTCCTCCTTTGCGCACCCGAGATGACGCCGCTGCAGCAAGCCACCAAACTCCTCGGCTCACCCCCGCGTGCTTTCCCTCGCACCTACAGCATACAAGGCGTGCCGCGATCTTATTGCACTTGGACTTTATACAAAACCTCACGGTGCCGCCGCTTACTACGACGATGGTAGAAATTCGCCTTGAGAGTCCATATAATTGCTATCGCAATAAAACTCGGAGAGCATGTTAAGAAAAAGCCGGCAGATCCCACACCCTGTGGGAATCGATGTTATGCGAAGCAGTGTGCGGGGAGCCTACCAAGTTAACGAAACGACCACGAGAGCACCAAGACGTAGGCGGCTCTTTCGTGATCTACATGACACGCTTGTCATGACATTCATGTAATGAGTCCTGATATAACCTCGACCGGGTGAGGTGGGTCGTCACCGAGGAATCAGGAGACGACGATGAAGGCGGGCATCGTGATGATGAAAAATAGAAAGGATTGTATTCACTTCATTGGTACATGGTTTTGACTCTATCCGAGTCTCGAGCGGTTCTGTTTAACACGAGGGCCAGGACGGCCTTAAATCCCCTCGTGGTGGCCGATATCTCCTTCGGGGAAGTCCTCTCTCCGGTGGTCAAGGTTGACGACCTCCTCCCTCTCGGGTCCTCTTCTTTGGTAGCTCGCCCTTTGCGTCTGCTCCGGTCGTAGAGGTGTGACGCTTCCTCGGGGATGAAAGAGGATTATCTCGTCACGGGAAAAGCGCTCGGGCTTGCTTCCCACATTTGAGAGAGACAGTTTCCAGGAAGATCATAACCTGCGAATGTCTCCTTCGGGGAACTTGTGGAAGTGTCAGTCCTCTGCCGGGCGGTCAAGTTGACGACCTCCTCCCCCTCGGGTCCTCTTCTTTGGTAGCTCGCCCTTTGCGTCTGCTCCGGTCGTAGAGGTGTGACGCTTCCTCGGGGATGAAAGAGGATTATCTCGTCACGGGAAAAGCGCTCGGGCTTGCTTCCCACATTTGAGAGAGACAGTTTCCAGGAAGATCATAACCTGCGAATGTCTCCTTCGGGGAACTTGTGGAAGTGTCAGTCCTCTGCCGGGCGGTCAAGTTGACGACCTCCTCCCCCTCGGGTCCTCTTCTTTGGTAGCTCGCCCTTTGCGTCTGCTCCGGTCGTAGAGGTGTGACGCTTCCTCGGGGATGAAAGAGGATTATCTCGTCACGGGAAAGGCGCTCGGGATTGTTTCCCACATTTGAGAGGTGCAGTTCCAAGCCGATCATAACAGTCCTCAGGAGTCCCTTTAGCTACACCTAAATAACCTTAAGGCGAAAGCCTTAGCTATGCTCATGACTATGACTTCGACCATCAACCTTTAGCATTTTTCTTTACTTAGTACCACATCCGAATCCATTCCATTGGTTTTTGAGTGTTAATCTTTTTTCGCTGCGTTATTTTCATTTTTTTCTGAGTTATGGTCATGATTATGACTTCTACCATCATCCTTTAGTGTTTCCTTCACTTAGTACCCAAGTCCGAACACATTTCCGTGGCTTTTGAGTGCTATTGTTTTTTGTTTTTTTTGCTGAGGCATTGTCATTTTTGTTCAGTTATCGTCGTTACTGACTTCTACCATCATCCTTTAGTGTTTGCTTCACTTAGTACCCAAGTCCGAACCCATTCCAGTGGTTTTTGAGTGTTAATCGTTTTCACTGGGTCATTGTCATGACCTACATGACACGCATGTCATGACCTATCACTTATGCTCCTCATACAGTCCTGTCATACTATGCCAATTTTGGCACCTACGTAGTTAAGGAACCGACCATGAGAGCACCAAAACGTAGGCGGCTAGATAGATAGATAGATAGACACTGTCAAAGTAGCAAATGTTCACGAAGAAATGCTTCGCATTTAACAACCGATGCAATTTGTTTCCGTGAGTAAGCGTTTGCGTTGATCTTCCTTTATTTACTTACTCTAGTTAAAAACCGAGAAGTATTGAAAAATGACGTCACTACGAGTGTCGGACAGTGGCCTAATAGTAGCTTTAGCGCATAGAGATGACGAAAAAAATTCACCGACGATTACGATACTCCCTAATGCCAAATTTCAGCACAGCTCAATACGAGTTTTCATCATTTCGCGGTACATTGGCTGGCGCGGACAATCTGTCTCGTGCGACACGATACTAATCAGGAGATGGCGAGAAGCGTCGCATGGGTGATGTGTGGGCACGATTCACAGCAGCCGCCGCAGACAGACCTCCCAGACGACGCATATACTACTCTGGCGCCAACTCGTAGCCATCGTCGCCGCAGTGCGCGTCTTGCGCGGCACTACGCCTTTCTTCGCACGCTTCCGCCATACCCTGTTCTTCCGCTTTCCGGCTCATACTTCCACCGCCGTCTCCGCTTTTTAAGGTGGCGGTCCCACTCCGGCGGCACGGGCCGCCCGTCTTCAGTACTTTTGGAGCAACCGTGGCGGCTCTTCTACTTAGGATATGAAGTTGTATAAACCATGAAAAGCTTAATTATTGTACATTCCAACTATATATAATACAAAAAATTGATTAATGTGATTTAGAAATAAATGTTCAACAACAAGCATGATATACATGGTTTTTGCGAACTGTGTCTCAGTTGTGACCATATTTAGAAGAAACTACCGCCTTTACTGCATGGCGGCTTGCTCTGTAGCTTTAGGCCATATTTATCTAGTTCCTAGACGTAGCAAAATAATTTTGAACTTTTACTTTTTGGATAATTTGCTTTTGAAGATTGCCAAATATCGCAATCTTCTGTTGCAAACAGCCCGGCAACTACACGCTCAAGCAAGCTAAATTTTGGAAAAATTAGAGTTCAAGGAATTTCCATTTAGGGCGCAAAATTTCATTCATGTACCTTTATTAGTTTTAAACCGCAGCTTCGTAACTATAGTGCCTTCCCGCAGAAATGGCCAAAAGTAGGACGAGAATTCTAAACAATACTTAATTTCGGTCACATTATTAGAAAAACTAATAAAGGTACACGAATGAAATTTTGCGCACAAATATAAATTCCTTGAACTCTAATTTATCCAAAATGTAGCTTCCTTGAGTGTGTAGTTGTTGAGCGGATTGCAACAGAAGTTGCGATATTTTGGCAATCTTCAAAAGCAAATTATCCAAAAAGTAAAAATTCAACACTATTTTGCTGCGTCTAAGAAATAGATAAATATGTCCTAAAGCTACAGAGCAAGCAGCATTGCAATAGTTTCTTCTAAATATGGTCACAACTGAGACACAGTTACCAAAAAACCATGTATCTCATGCTCGTTCTTGAGCATTTACTTCTAAATCGCATTAATAAATTTCTTTATATTATATATAGTTGGAATCTACAAGAATTAAGCTTTTTTATGGTATATACGATAACTTTGTATCCGAAGTAGAAGAGCCGCCACGGTTGCTCCAAAAGTACTGAAAACGGGGGGCTCGTGCCGCCGGAGTGGGACCGCGATGCGATGCGAACGGGGCCCGATAACGCTATCGCGTTCCACTCTTAAAGGCGAAGCTTCAGCGTCCTCCAATTTTTTTAATCTCCCGCTGCGCTCCGCCTTCGCTCTTTCATCCGCTGCGATCGTTCGCTCCGTTACGCCGGGAACGCCGACGCTCGACGCAGGAATTGGTAAGAGAGAGAGGAGTTGTGGAGAGGTAGAGGCAGGCCCCGCACACTCTCGAGTTCACCGAATGGCCACAGAGGGCGAAAAATAAACCGCGGAGCGTTCCAGCATGAAGCGCGCAAGTGGAGCTACTGTAATTTGGTCGCGCACTTTATATTTGTATTTTTTCTGCTAGGGGCCTCAACGTGGCTACATATTTGGTCTAGAAATGTACATATAATAACCAAAAAACATGGTTAACGTCTAATTTGTTTACAAAATAAGCAGTCTATTGTTTTTATTGGACTTCTGTTAAAAAGTCCGTGCTTTATTATTTGAATAAAGGTTTTCAGACCTCACTGACGTGTGATAAGCAGCAGCCCACTGGTATCGATTGAAGTCCGGGCCGTTTATCGATTCAAATTGTACGGCGGTAATATTTGCGAACGGGGTGGTCGTTTCCTTTGAGCAGCATCACGCAGGTTCGTTTTAATTAGGTATGTAGCGGCAGCAGCATCGGCGTCGCATGATAATTACGTAGACGCTCGCGTCTACACGACGCACGAGCGGCTGGCATGCACCAGCACGGGCTAGCGTTCCGAAGGAGACTAAAAATGCTACGCTAAGAGATCGAGTGTCGGTTTTTCCTCTCTCGCTAGAGCCTGAGACTTTACCGGTCTACGTGGTC